>NW_022589718.1:26499500-26523906 GCF_004348235.1 Phoca vitulina | reverse complement strand
CCTTCCTTCCTTCCTTCCTTCCTTCCTTCCTTCCTTCCTTCCTTCCTTCCCCCCTTCCCCCCTTCCCCCCTTCCCCCCTTCCCTCTTACCTTCCACAGGCAAACAAATGTTCACCAAGGTCATACTAAGCCCCAAGCTCTGTTCTGGGGCTGAGGCACTAGAACTGTCCAAAAGACATGGTCTGCAACTCTGTCCCCATGCCCTTTCCCAGAGGTAATGTCCAATAGCCATCCTCCTGGGGAAACCAGAGGAAAACGCTGTGGGAGCCCAGTTGCCACCTCAGCCACTCCCTGGATTGGTTCCTGCCTTCATCTTTATCACCTCTCACTTCATCCCACCCAGATCTGAATGATGGGCCATCAGAGCCCGGAAGGGGGCAATGAAAGAGCCACTCATGTTTTGTGGCTGGGACACCAGCACACGTGGGAGGGATCTGTGACAATTTCAGTGTGAAGTCTGAAGAATGTCTGGACTGGAGAGAGAGGGCATTTTTTTCTAAAATATTAATGTTTGAGTAGCAGTATAAGAGCAAGTGGGGCTGATCATTTATAGCTCAAGACAATGAAATAATTTATGCCTACCCCTGCAGTCGGCAATTATTTACCCCAAAAGGAACGAATTGGCAAGAAATTAAAGAAGCAAGAAGTTGTCAAAGAGAAAGATCAGCTTCTCCCGCCCCCATGCCCCCATGCCCGCATTTGACCCGCCTCCCCTCTATTGGCATCAGGCTCCTGAGAACAAGGGGTGTGTGACAGGCTCTGGTGTGTGTGATGGCAGAAGTCTAGCTTCTCCTGACCTCCTCCACTCTCAAGAAATAACATCAAGATATCTCCCCACTAGGGTATTTATTCATCCATTTATTCACTGAGCCCAGCGTGGTATTTAAAAATAGGAGCTCAGGAGTCCAACTGCCTGGGTTCAAATCCTGACCCCAACGCTGACCAGCTGTATGAATGACCTTGCAGTGTTCCTCAGACTGTCTGTGCTTTAGCTGTCTCTCTGTAGAATGAGGTTAGAATGAGTCCCCACCCCATAAGCCTTGGCGGGGGAGGACCAAGAGAGATAAGGCACATAAAGGACTTAAGAATAGTGCCTGGTACATGGTACGTGATGTCTCTCATTAGTTAAGAAATGTTCATCAAGCACCTGCTGTTCCCGCACCAGGGACTCAGCCATTTCTCTCGTCTACTGGAAGACAGATGAGAAACAGACACGAGGTAACCAGGGCAGCCATCAGAGCTGGGGGCGCCAAATCAGTCAGGGGTGGAGGGAGAAGCTCAAGGAAGACTTCCAAGGTGGGATGACCTGTGCACTGAATTCCTAATGACAAATAAGATTTTACTAGGGGAAGGGGTGCCTGGGTGGCTCAGTCGTTAAGCGTCTGCCCTCGCCTCAGGTCCTGGTCCCTGGGTCCTGGGATTGAGCCCCACTTCGGGCTCCCTGCTCAATGGGGAGTCTGCTTCTCCCTCTGCCCCTCCCCTTGCTCATGCTCTTTTTCTCTCTCTCAAATAAATAAAATCTTTTAAAAAATTTTTGACCAAATATAATTTTTTTTAATTTTTTTAGAGGAAGCAGGTGTGGATAGGAGAGGGGACAGTACTCCAGAGAGCAAGAGACAGTTGCTGGTGGTTCTGTATGGTGACAGCAGATCCTGGAAGACTCCTAGGGGCAGAAAGGATGCCACTAAACCATGAAGGGTCTTTTCTGGCATCCTAAGGAATTTAAACTTCATCCGAAAAGCCAAGGGGAAGCTCTGAAGGATTTTAAACCAGCCGCCCGCCGGGAAGGGTTCACGAACCAGCATCCCACCGTCTGCCTCATCTTTCTAGTGTATCTGAAAGAATGCTTGTTTTTTTTTTCTTTTGTCATCGCAAAGATATTTGTAATAATGCTTCTCTGGGTCTTGAATTGTGGCCAAGTTTTCCTGAAGCAGTAGTTATGATTTCATGTAGGCCACTGGCCAGATAATAAATGCTTGGTCCGGCGAGATGTTTTCCCCATTTCTTTTCTCATTTTGTGCAATCATTTCTGAAAAGGGCCCGCTGATTGTATTTCTTCATCCGAGGTCCCTGATGTGGATGGACACACGGCGGGGCCGTTCGCAGTGTTTAGGGCAAACCACTTGGCTGAGCTGTCAAGTCAGTGCGAGTGTGAGCAGCAGATTTATTTGAGGAAATGTATTTCTGGTACTAAATGGCTGTTCTAAATGGGGCCATTATCTGGCCTTTTCACTGTTGCTATAAATGTCCCTCCAGAACGCGGATACCCACAGTAAGTTCATCAAGCTTCCCGGACATGACTTTGAGACAATATTTAGGCTGGTTCCAGTCAACGCACACACATATTCTTGGGTAATGCCGTCATGTTTCTTGAACACATAAGGCGCAAACTCCCTGCTGGACGCTCTGGTAAATGTTTTCGGGGCAATCTGAGACAGAAAGAGGGGAAAGAGCAGAGGTTTGTTGAATAATCAATAGCACCTCGGGGTGGCAACGCGGCCCTAAATTATTCATAGCTTGGAATAAGCTGAGGAGAAATTACAACTATACATCCTGGGGCCACTTCGAAGAGTACTCTCTTTCTCCCAGACCTGGGGGTACCCTCTCCCTAGAGTGCAGAGAGAGAAAGCCCAGCTGAGAGGGGGTCTTCCAAGGGGCCATCTGCAGGGAGCAAGAGGCTGAACCCTCTCTGAAGGCCGTCGGTAGCCGTCAAAACCTCCATCAAAATGGAAACTCTTCTTTTCCATGATTCCAGACCACTTTGCCAAGACGCTTTTGAGACACAGCTGCTTTGGGATTTCATACGAGATGTCTGTGCCAAACCCCCAAAATACCTTTTTCCATATGTTCTTGTTTTGCTTCCCCACCTCGAAAGCTTGTACAACAGACATGGGAACAGATTCTTAAAGAATGCTCCAGTTTTTATTTACTTAAAAAACTAATTGTGTGTGGAAAGGGATGAGCCTGTGCATATAGAAATACAGAAATGGAGCAAATATCCATGCAGCCAGGTGCCTCTGACATCTGATATCTATCTATATTCAATTGAGAAGAGGAAATTACTGTTTAAAAAAGTTAAAATTAACCGAGATGTTTCACATTCTAAGAATGCCTGGGTAGCTCAGTTGGTTAAGCATCCGCCTTCGGCTCAGGTCATGATCCCAGGGTCCTGGGATCAAGTCCCGCTTCTCCCTCTGCTTGTGCTCTCCCTCTCTCTCTCTCTCTCTCACAAATAAATCAATAAAATCTTTCCAAAAAAACAGATGTTTCACATTCTAGGAAGAAAAGCACAACTCATTGTAGGTGGCATATGGGCTTAAGAAAACATGTATATGGGCTTTTTGGTCAGGAGGCATAAAGCCCCCAGTGCAGTCTGTGTGGGTGGGGATTGGCAGGGGAGGGCAGGGAGTAAGAGAGAATGAAATCGTTCTGCTTAGTAAAGTAAGGGGGATGTCGGCAGGGTCCTCTGGCAGTTCTAGAGGAAAAAGTCTTTGTGGGCTTGGAAGATGGAGAGAAGAGCCGATGTGGACGAGAAGGGTCTAGAAGAGAGGAGGCAGCCTGAGGAAACACGACAAGGGGCACAGACATGATGAGAGGGATAGCCAGGGAGAAGGACCCCGTGGCAGAAGGACGAAGGGACAGGGATGTTTGATCATTAGTTGCAAGTCAGTACCTATTCTGAGAGTGCTGTGGGAAGCTGGGGGGGCCCCCACATTCATCAGATTCTGGTTCTGTTGGTGCTTTGGGAACTGAGAGAGAGCCATGTTTAGGGTGGACAAAAGCAGTGCGGGGAGAAGGAGCACCCAGATTCAGTAAAAATGACTTGTTTTTACAGCAAGAGATGACTGTGGGAATATAAACTCATAGCCCTGCCTCCAAATCTGGGGGAGTCATCAGGAATTTTGTCAAGGCCAAGAACATCCTATAGCCAGAGCATGGCTCAGGCTCTTGAGTGAGTGTTCGGATATTAAAAAAAAAAAACAAAAAAACCAGATTACAGAAGGCTGGGGGACTTGGGGGCCTCCAGGCAGGTGACGCAGGGTGGCAATGATGCATTATTATGCGTCTGGATCAAAAGGAAAAGAACCTTTGCGATTCATCGTTTCCAGATTTGCTGTTCTGAGTCTTCATCGGGCACCAAGTCGACTTACGGCCTGTGATGCATTTTTATTTCTTTGGCTTTTTTAAATTGCTTTTCAGGGTCCTTTTGTTTGCTTCAAAGGAGAGAGCCTCTAGCAGACACAATTCCTTCTTTTTAATTCCTTCAATTAATGAGGTGCTAGTTTCTTGTGTTCTCTAATTGAAGCCATTTTTCCTCCTTTCATGAGAGCAACACATAATTGCCCCATCTATGGAGAAAGGCCAAATGGGAACGAACAATTACATTGTTTTCAAAATGGAAGTGGTTTTATTGGCTTTTCACACTATAAAAGGGATTTTTTAAAGAAAACTTCTTTTAAGTCAGACAATACAGAAATCTAAGGAGGAAAATAAAAATACCTGATTTCCGACCACCCTGCTTTTTTATTTTACAAAAAATCCACAATGGATGGTGTATAGTCATGTAACTGGCTTGGTTTTGCCGTGGCTCTATGTTGTGAATATCTTTCCATGTCAATAAATATGGAACATTATTTTTTCCCTTTATCTCTATTTTTTTTAATATTTTTATTTATTGGCGCATCGTTTTAATGGTTGCATAGTATTCTGTTGAATAGATTGCTTTAATTTATTTAGCCAGTCTCCCATTTTTAGACATTTTAGAAGCCGTCAAGAGATAAATGGATTTTTACCAACATTTTTGCACCCTTGGCTGTTTCCTGGGGATGCATCTTAGAAATGGGAAGTTTTCATGATTCATTAATACACGTATTGGGTGCCTATTAACACGCATCTCTCTTGACACTCGGAACAGAGCAAGAATCAAGACAGACACTGTCCCTCCTTCAGAGTTGTTACTCTGGTAGAGAATTTAGGTATTTATTAAACAAGGAATGCAAAGAAAGTGTGATGAGTGTTTTCATGAGGAAAGCACAGAGTATTTTGGTTCAAAGGACGTGCGCTTTTAAAAAAGGCTCTTGCTGCAGCTTAGTAAACTGCTCCCTCAGAAACCCTGGGTTGATGGATCCCCCCTCTAGCAAGCTTGCAAGCTGTGTCCTGGCTTCCAGAGGCAACCCTGTGAACCCACATCCTTCTTAATCTTCGCCAATCCAAAGGCCAAACTGCTTCTCATTGTCGTGTTCGCATCATCGTGCATTCTTAGGTTTCCGGTTACTTTTCTATTGTCCTCTCCGTGCGTAAGAAGACACTTAGCAACACTCCCTTCGTGTGTGTGTACGGTTTTGAAACACTAATTGCTCAATTTCGCGAAGGTCTGCTTAAATTTCATACCTCCAGCAAACCGTCCACAAGCTGAAGTTGGTCCCTTGCATTGTCCTTGGCCCAAACTTCCCTGCCTTCACTGCACTCTGTGGCACTCCACCTTCTGCTTCTTTCCATCTGTGTGTTCATGCGGGGGCTGCCCTCAGCCCTACTTTCCCTGAATAACACCCATCAGTGCTCCAGGGGGCTCAAAGGAGGGCTCTCAGGGAGGCACACTTGTTCCTGACTCTTTCTGCACAAAATGCATCCATGCAGAAGGTTTTGGGTGGACAGAAGGAGGGAATGAAAAGGGCAAAGGATTTCAATAATGGTCTCATCTAGAAGAGCCTGAGGACATTGGTAAATCCCACAACAGGCTTATTTAACCATTTGCTGGGCCACGAGCCCATCAGTCATTTCAGTTCTGTGTAAATCAGTCTGAGAAATAAAAGGCCATTCACTTATTCGCTCAACAAATAGTAATAATACTAGTTACTAAGCTCCTCATGTGTGCAAGGCCTCCATGCCGGAGGGGGAAATGTGCCTCTAATCATTATATGAAGATGGTAAGTTATTGCATATTTCGGTTATTCTCACATTAGCAGATCTGCAGCCCTGGTAAGTCATCTTCCAGGCCAGCGGGGTTGGCAAATCCTTGTACCGATCTTCAGGGTGAATCCCTCCCATGGAAAACCAGCCCTGAGTGACAGAGCACTCGGGGAGCGGGGCCTCCCTCAGTCTCCAGGGGGAGACCAGCTCTTGGGTGCCCTGCAGTAAGAGGCCACCCATCACAAGAGGATCAGAAATCTGTCTTTGGGGAATCGGATTCTGTCTACTGCTGATATTTTCTGTGGCTGTATTCTTTTGGCTTTCCTTGGTCAGCAGCTTGTCTCCTTCGTACTAAGAGACACCAGGAAAAGAAACTTTGGTATGTGTTCAGGCTAGGTTTTTCTTTAGGGGGGTGGGGTGGGGGATGGAGGGGCTCATGCAATGCATCAGCAGGGGAAACAGAGCCACGAGACTGCAGGGGGATTTCGGCTTTCTCCACACAAGGTTATTCTTCCACTTCTTTTCTTCCTCCTCCTCCTTCATAGCCCTTCTCCTCCTCTCTAACCCCCAGCTCCGTGGGAAGCTAAGAAGTGGCCATACCTCTTGAGGCCTCATCTAGAAGCTCTGCGGAAGAGCAAGCTTCCCCTAAACCCCTCTGGGGGGGCTGCCACCAAAGGGAACCATCTCTGAGAGTCCACTAGGGGACCTCTGACTTGGGAGTTTTGTTTTGTTTTGTTTGGACCTTAGCTCTTCCAGAATGTTTACACTTCAGTGGGAGAATGATACCATCCTTTGATTTCATGATAGTACAGCTTTGCTGTCTCAATGCACGAAATCCTCAGCGGATTGGGCCCAGTGAGAAAACAGAGAAGCCATTCTAAGCAGACCCAGGACCTGGAATGCTGAGCCACATCCCAAGGGCGGTGTCTCAGGTGTTTGAATTAATTTCACTATAGATCCTGTATTATTTTATTTTCCTTGTGCTTTTGTAAGTGAATTTCTCACAGATGATTGGGTTATTTGGGCTCTCACTCTGACGGGAAAGATTTGGGTCTTGGTCTGCTTAGGAACCGCAGTCGGCCTGAGCCCGGAACAAATCAATGCAAAGATAAAGCTCCACCTGGGCAAGTGGTTGCTAATGGTTCTGCACTGGGAGCCCCGAGGGGGGGACACGCCAAACCACAGCTCCCGGTGTTTGCGGGCAGTGTTGCAAACTGATGCTGGGGATTCGGAAAGAGAGCCAATCCTGCGCATGCAATCGTAGCTTGATAATCCTCATTCTTTGTTCATTAACTTTTATTTTTAGTCTTTAAAAACCTCCCACCGTTAACCCCCCTCCCCGGGCACGAGGACCCTAGCCACAGGGTGACACAAGCAGCAACCGGACCAGAGAGCCGGCTCCAGAAATGGTTTAAAGCCAAGCTCACGGCCACTTTCCCTCAGATCAAATCCAGAGCGGAGATCCAGTCTTTGCTGTCACTACAGGTCAGAGTGCGCATCAGACGCGGGAGGCCTGCACCATCGGTGGAACTGAAACTTAGTCTGCAGTGGGGCAAAAAGGAAACTACAACCTCCGCTTGCAAGTTTGCTCACGGATTTTTGAGGGTTTGGAGTTGGGATCCTCACCCAGGGTACCAGAGAGTAAAGAAGGGGCGGAACAGGAATCAGAGGGTCTGGTTCATGTCTGGGACTTACTGGCTCTGCAGCTTTGAGCAAGTCTGGCTCATGGAGCCTCAGTTTCCCCTCTAGGAGAAAAAGGGGAAAGGCGGGCGGGGGGACTCGTCGTTCATGCAACCCATTTTTATTGGCTAGAAAGGGTTGTAAGCGCTGTGGATATAGTTGTGAACAATAGAGATAAAAAGGCCCGCCTTTCTTGGCCACGTTGGTGATTCTAAGAAGTGACCAGCTGATCCTATGCTCGTGACGGCTATGGTAGAACCGGAGAGACTCCCGATGCCGGGGCCCCCAAACCGATCAGGGGTTCGGGCCAGTCTTCCAGCTGAACCTAAAGCCTGAATCGGGGCTTGGGGGTGCTGGCCAGGTGTTGGCAGGGCAAGTGCTCCACACGCAGATGAGAGGACTGTGGCGGGTCCAGGCCCCGACTCCACAGTCCCGCTGGGTGGAGGGTGGACCAGCCATCCCTGCCTCATCTGGGCTCCTCCCAACACCCAGGCCCCAGGCCGGCAGGGCGCTTACCTGCAGGCGGGAACCCCAGGACCCTTGCCCTTGCCTGCAGTGGGTCCTAGGTTGGCCACACTGGCTGGGGCGGGGTGGGGGAAGCCTGGGGGAGTGGGGCCAGCCCCAGGGGTGGACGGGGGTTGGGGGGGAACAGAGCCAAGGGAGGGGAGCTGGGGCGCGGGGTGTCCCTGTGGGCTGGGCAGTTAGTAGTGACCTGACAGCGGAAAACCCTAAAGTTCTGTGGTTCTGTTAGTTGGTTTTGGGGGTCTGTTATTTGACATAAGTGATTTGGTTTCTCTGTTAGGCCCATAAGATATTTTTAGACAGTTTAGAAAAGTTTGCAGGATCTAAAAACATACCCTCAAACCTGGGTAGGGAACCGCCTGGGTAGCCCTGAGTCTTAATTCAGAGCTCCAGGACCCTCAGCTCTGTCACCCCTACTCGTTCAGGACCCCTCCCTTTCCTCCTTAACCTGGCAGGCGCTCTGCCTTGCATTTTCCCACCTCCCTTTCCCTTCCCTTCCTTTCTTTGAACTCACCCGCCAGCCTCCTACCCTGGTCACACCCAGCCCTCCACCAACCCTCTGGCATCCACAAAGCTGAAACCCATGGGAGAAACAGTGATACTGCTATTCCCACTTTAAAGCCCAAGCGTTGACCAGGGGTCCTGCTTCCTGTCCCCTCCTACATTCTGATGGCTGTTTTGCAAACAGTTCCCCTTCCAGACCCCCCCCCCCAAACCCCTCCTGTGGATCTGGTGGAGACAATCAGAAGAGAAGTCCCATAAAAGCCACATCCACCCCCTTCCATAAACTTGGTCCTTTCGTTGTTATTCTGGGTGAGCTGTTGGGGCACCTACCTGAGGGACCCCACATTAGTACCCTAAATCCACCCTTCTCACTATTCAAGGACATCCTGCCAGCAACGAGCCCGCCTCTCTCCTGCATTACCAGATCTTCATTCCACCATTCCCACCAGCATACAAACATTATTCACATCTTTTTTTTTTAATATTTTTTTTAAGTAATCTCTATACCCAACGTGGGACTCGAACTCACAACCCCGAGATCAAGAGTTGCATGCTCCACTGACTGAGCCAGCCAGGTGCCCCAAACATTATTCACATCTTAAAAAAAAAAAAAAGCCACATGTCCTTCTGAGCCCCACATCCATTCTCCACTCCCTCCCACTTACAGCAAAACTTCCCAGAGCAGTTCTCTCTGGAACCTGTCTCCAAATTCAATCTGTAATCAAATTGTGTTGGTTCTACCTTCAGAATATATCCATAATAGGGCATCTCACTACCTACCACTTCTGCGGCCGAGCCTCGGGTCCAAGCCGCCATCCATCCCCCGCCTGGATGATTGCAGTGACCTGCTGACGGGTTTCCCTGCCTCCACCCTTGCTCGCTTTCCTCTGAGAAAGCCACTCCTCTGCTCCCATGGCTTCCCAGGGACATTCCAATGGCTTCCCATTGACAGAGTAAAAGCCAAATGAAAGGCCTTACAGGACCCCCACAGTCCCCACGCCTCCAACAGACCCCCCGCTGCGTCCCAACACCTGTGCCATCCCCACAGCCAAGCCCCAGCCACACAGTCTGCTTACTTTACTATAAGGCTCCTTCCGCCAAGACCATGTCTTACTCCCTCTTCAGATCTCTGCTCAAACGTTCCCTCCTGGGGCAGCCTTCTCTACCCAGACTATTTAAAACTGCTTCCACACACGCATTTCCTAATCCTCTTCCCTGCTTAATTTTTTCTCCATCGCATTTATCACTATATGACATGCTAATGTATATTCTATTTTATTGTACTGTATTCCTCCCCGCCTAGAATGCAAGCACTGTGAGAGCAGAAATTTTTTATTTGTTTTTGCACAATTCTATCTCCCATAGGGGAGAGCACAATTGCTCCATGAATGGCCTTATTATTCTCATTATTATATTAGGTGTTCCCAGAAGGACATGTCGAAGAAGTAGCATTAACTCTAGTTAACCCACTTTACAAACATGACAATATGTTAAACACATAACAATAGGCATACAGCCTAAACTCCAAGGGTGGATCTCTGATGAGCTACAACTCCTTGTGTCCATGCCTTTGCAGACCCCCAGCCCCTTGAATCTGATTTGAGCTTCTTAATGAAGCGGGAGGGCGAGGTTCTTGTCTCACGGAGTCGAAGAATGAATCTCGTGGACAAAGGAGAGTGAGCAAAGCTAAAGTTTTATTAAGCAAGGATACAAAAAAAGCTCTCAGAAGTGAGAGGGGTCCCAACTGTGTTGCCAACAAGGGCTTTTAGGATTGGTCTTTTATTGAAAACTGACCAGGGAATTTAAATTTTTCTAAGGTCTCTAAAGATAGCACCACGGAGTAAGGACTGGTGATAACATCTCTAATGGTTTACTTCTTCTTTAGGGTCTGGTCATCCTTTGTTGGTCACAAGGTGACTGTCATCAAAAGACCCCACCTCTGAGGCCCAGGGCAGGGCGGTCTCTGGTTTGTTCCCTTATCTCTGGTTTCCTTACGCCTCAGCCTTTCTGGGATTTCTGTGAGCCTGATCGTGTAGCCCCCACGTGAGCCTAGTCACAGAGCCCTCTACCTGTCTCTCCCTACCCAGCCCCGCCTGTCCCTTACTCACTAAGTGACTTCTAAGGCTACATCAGAAGAAGCCTTGCGTTATGTGCTGGACTCAGTTGAACGGCATGCTCTCGGGGAAGCCGCTGCCAGAAAGAAGTTCCACCACCTTGGGGACCCTGGGAGTTTCAGTCAGTGAGGCGTCCAGCTCTTGATTTTGGTTCAGGCTGTGATCTCAGGGTCGTGAGATGGAGCTCCCTGTTGGGCTCCGAGCTCAGTGCAGAGTCTGCTTGAGATTCTCTCTCTCCCTCTCCCTCTGCTCCAACCACTCACTCTTTCTTTGAATAAATAAATAAATAAAAGCTTTTTAAACATTAAAAAAAAATAAAGAAGTTCTACCACCTTAAGATCACTCTGCTGTGAGGAAGCCCAAGCTAGGCAGGTGGACAGGCTTTGGGGAGAGAGAAGCATCCAGCCAGCCCCGAGCTGTCCCCCCCACCACTAGCCTCAGCACACAACACGTGGCTAAAGAAGCTTCCTTGGAGGCTCAGACAAGTGCCTTCAGGTGACTCCAGCCCAGCTGATACCTGATTGCAACTATAGGAGAGACCCCAAGCCACTAAGTTTTGGGGTGGTTGGTTACACAGGAATAGATACCCAGAACAGAGGACACTCTCGAAGGCAGTCCTTCCTGGTACCCATAGCGCAGTCAGATTCGCCAAGGCTGCCCGGCATAGGTGTGCTCTGCTTAGGAAAACTCCAACTTGAGGAATTGTGTTTAACAGAAATAAATTAAGGCCTTATAAAAGCATTGTCTTATTACAAGTGCGGCTTCCAAAGCACTTGTAAGCATTCATTAAGAGGGTAATCGCTACTTATCAGAAGCCTATGAGCAGAAAAACAGAAAGAGAAATGTTGGAAATAATTACCTTTTAAAGATAATTAGGTGCCAAGGTAAAGCATCCTAAAATTTATAGTGTCAGTAAATGAGAAAATTATACAAGGACCAAAATTGAATTCACACACAACCTTTCAGGAACCAACCCAGATATCGTTAGATATCGTGAAGTAGACTTGTATTTCAAGTTAATCTCACGACTATAGACATCCAGGTCACTTCAGTCCCCAGTCTGTGTTAGCCCCTATTACCCAGCCTAGGAATATAACCAGGGAAGAACAGAACTGAAATCAGAATTTTCCAAATTGGTGGTCTACACAACCACACCCCACCAGACAGTTGCCAAATTTCCATTTCCTCTACCGCTTCTGAGGAGGAGCTTTTACTGTTTACTTGAGGTTTAATGATTCAATAGTTCAATAAGAAGATCCATTAACCCACGAAACTGTCAGAAGGTGTTGGGAGTAGAATAAAGTTATACGCTTTTAGATATTATGGAAGATAATTGTAGAGTTAGAAAACATTTACCTCTTTTGTTAGTAAACTAATGTGTGTAGACCAAGCTGTGTAGCCAATTTAGCATTCTGTCAGCAGAATCAGGATGCTATGTAGTAAGTCAGTTGTAGAAGAACCAATATTCTGTTCTAGACCAGAGAAAGGACTCCCTACCCCACAGGGGGGCCTTGTGGGTGTGTGGGCAGGAGAGTACCCAGACCCCTCCGAGGAGCGTGCACTGGGAATAAATCAGCCGGTGTTAGTATTCTGATAAGGAGGTGGGCTGCCAGGTTGGCCTGCCCGGGGGCTGGGAAAGAATAAGATAAAGGATTTTTTGATGTTTTTATTTCAGGCTTTTGCTCAATAATTCAATGAGAAGATCCATTAATCCATGAAACCATTAAAATGTGTCAGGAGCAGAAAAAAGCCACATGCTTGTTAGGTATTATTGAAGATTGAGGGGATATTTACCCTTTATGTTAATTGGCATTTTCCCATAATCAAAGGGGGGTTGAACAAGCCTTCCAAACAGGGCGTGAATGAGAAGGAGATAAAGGTGAGTAAGATATATGAGGAGTGGGATTTTTCTTCCTCACTAGATTGTTGTTTACATTCCCTTTAAAAAATTAATATCCCCTGGTGAATGTCTCTGGGAGATAAAGAAAAGGCTCTTTCTGACAAAGAGTTCCTCTACTTTGAAAGTGCCGGCCATGCTTAGATTTTTGAGAACTGAAACGTAAGATCGTCTAGGTAAATGGATTGGTTCAGTAGGAAGAAAACTAAACGCTCAGCTCGAGCCTCAACTCTAAGCAGGATGTGTGGGGAAAGAGACCCCTGGCTCCTTGGGAAGGTTGAGCAGGAGAGGAAGGGAAAGTCTATTGGTTGCGGATGCTTCGGGGATTTTCAGAAATGTGAGACACTTGAGTAGTGAACATTTCAGAAATAAGATAGATACAGGAAAACAACTGTTGGAGGACAAATGATGGAACTGTGGCCCGTGCGGAGAGAGAGCTAAAAAGCCCACAGAGAAGAATTGGAAAGAAAAATATAGTCCGAGCCAATGAGGGGAACAGTGTGATGGGAACATGCAGGGTTTCAGCTGCTCTTCTGTTAAGCAGTGACTCCAATATGATGAGAAAAATGAAACGGAATCCATACAAACTAAAAATCAGCTAGGCAAGCCCAACAGAAAGAGATCTCATAGTGCATTTCGATTTCTTGTTCTGATTTTTGTTTTGATGAATGTTTTTAGTACAAGACCAGAAAAATGTTTACATTAATAAGATATTTCTGATGGGGCGCCTGGGTGGCTCAGTCGGTTGGGTGTCTGCCTTTGGCTCAGGTTGTGATCTCGGGGTCCTGGGATTGAGTCCTGTGGGGGGCTCTCTGCTCAGCCCAGAGTCGGCTTCTCCCTCTGCCCCTCCCCCCACTTGTGTGCGCATGCTCTCTTGTGCCCGTGCGCTCAATTTCTCTCTCAAATGAATAAATACAATCTTTAAAAAAATTTTAAAAATGTTTCTGATGGTTTCCCTCCCCCAACCAATGATGAGAGAGAGAAGCCACCACCAATATCAGAAAACACTTTGGGGCAAGTCTGAAAATTACACAGCTGTGGCCAACTGAGGGCTCCCTGACTTTCGTAGGTGCTGGTGGGGCTGCTGGTGGGAATCGTGTGTGTGTGTGTGTGTGTGTGTGTGTGTGTGTGTGTGTGTGTGTGGAGGGGCGGGTAGGATATGCGCGGTGTGCTGAGGGTTCTGACACTCGCTAAGGTTCTGACCACCAATCATTCCAATGTGTGTCGGGAGTGGGGTGGTGTTTCCATACGTCAACTCACTTCTCAGACAGCAGCTGGGCGTCTTAGAATTCAACTCAATTCTAACACCATTCACCTGGAAATAGCTTCAGATCCCGAGGGTGGAGGGCTCAGTCCTACCCGACGGCCCCGCCCCCTTAGATGCCAACCACAGGTCCAGGCTGTCACGTTGCAGCCGGGGCGCAGGGTGCAAGAGCACCTGGCTCCGGGAGTTCAGACAGACCAGCTGCGGCCACCCGCTGCTGCCAAAATCAGAGAAACAAGTGGTGGTGAAACAAGAAAGGGATTTATTTCCGTGAGGCCAACAGTGGCAAGACAGCAGACTAAAACCTTAAAGACTGTCTCCCAAAGGCTGAAAACACTTCCAGGCTTATAGAAGGAAAATGTGGGGCATGAGTCAGTGGGTACATGCAGGTGGGCAGGGAAGGGCAGGTCGCTCAGTGTCTTGGGGTCAGACAGGCAGGGTCTTGCTGGTTTGGGACAGTCCTGATTGCTCGAGGGGGTAGTTTCGTTCCCATCAGAGGATGCTTTGCCCGCAGGGTCTTTTGCCTGAGTTAAGAGATAAACTGGAAAGAAACTTAATTAGAAAGTTTGAGGTTGGGAGGCACAGCATGATAGACTCTTTAGCGAAAAAACTGAGGGTTGCTGGAGCGGAGGTGGGTGGGGGGTGGGGTGATGGGCATTAAGGGGGGCACGTGATGAAATGAGCACTGGGTGTTATGTAAGACTGATGAATCATTGAACTCTACCTCTGAAACTAATAATACACTATATGTTAATTGAATTTAAATTAAAAAAAAAATTTTTTTTAAAGGAATAACTGAGGTCTCCTTTCACCTGTGCCTCTGATCAACTGGCTACAGGTTGGGGGGTCCAATGACCCCCTCCTTAGGTTCAATTAATTAGCTAGAGATGCTCACAGAACTCAGAGAAACATTTTACTTCCCAGATTGCCAGTTTATTATAAAAGGATATAGTTCAGGTACGGCTTTTTATATTATAAAAGCTGGTATCTCAGGCACTCAGTTCCATTTCCTCTCTGAGCACACCACTCTCCCCAAATCTCCCCGTGCTCACAAACCTCTAAGCTCTGAGCCCTGTCCTTTTGGGGTTTTAGGGAGGCTTGACTACAAAGGTCTGACTGATTAAATAGTACAACCCCCCGGCGGACTCCCCTTCTGGGGAGGTCGGGAGAGGTGGGACTAAGAGTTCCAGCCCTCCAATCACATTGTTGGTACTCCTGCTTGGGCGGTTAGGGGGTGGGACTAAGAGTTCCAACCCTCCAATCACATTCTTGGTTCTCCTGGCCTCCAGCCGCCATCCTTAGGAGGCGTCCAAAAGTCACCTCATTATCATAGCAAAAGACACTTTTATCGCTCTAATCACTTAGGAAATCCCAAAGGTTTTAAGGGCTCTGTGTCAGAAGGAAGACCAGATCTATGTGTCTTATTTTACTTTATTTTTAAAAAGATTTTATTTATTTATTTGAGAGAGAGCCCAAGTAGGGGAAGGGGCAGAAGGAGAGGAAGAAGCAGACTCCCTGCTGAGCAGGGAGCCCAATGAGGGGCTCGATTCCAGGATCTTGATATCACGACCTGAGCGGAAGGCAGAGGCTTAACCAACTAAGCCACCCAGGCGCCCCACCCGATGTGTCTTATTTTAAATCACAATATCACAGGTGTCCATGGGCATCGCTTGGTACTGTAACCTAATCCCCAGCCACCTTCTCCTGCCAATAATGCAGTTGGCCCCCTGGGAGGGGTGAGGTCCTCCTGCATGGCCAGGCTTTCCCTCCCTGCCCACGCTCTAGGAGTGATGGGCATCAACACAGGCGCACTGTCCGGAAAAGCTGATGAGGATGACCAAAAAGGGAAGAGCCCAGAGGGACCCCTTTATGAACAAAACAAGCCCCTGGAGATAGAGAGGCAGACGTCAAACAAACATAAAGATTTTATAGGCTTTGTGACCTGAAAGGGAAATAAGACTTGAGCTTAAAAACTTCCAGGGCACTGATGTCTTAAAATTGACTTTTAATTACATAAAAATTAAGATGAGTTTGCAAAATAAGTCGAGGGATGTATAGGTGGATAGGTATGTAACGGAAAAGCTATAGCAAATGTTAATTAATGATAGAGCCAGGGCGGTGGGTATATGTGTGTTCATTACAAAGTCTTTCCCACTTCTCTGTTTGAAAATGTTTATGATGAAATGTTGGGGGGCACACTTGACCAGGTGAGCATGATCTTAACGGGAACCTGGAAGTCAGAGCCAGCACGTGGTGCTCCCCATGGAGCTGTGCTACAGCAGCAGCTTGTTTTTCCATGCACCCCGTTCCACGTTTACTCATTTCCTTGGGGCAAATTCTCAAGGTCCCTCGGAATATACTCAACCTGCCACTGAGAAGAAAGAAACACTAGAATTAACCAGCATGACATTTCACAAGACAGACTTTCACATTAAACATCTTTTTTAACTCTTGCTGGTAAACTTCTTCCCAGAAAAACCTTCCCTTCCCTTTATGTATAGAAGGTTATTATTATTATTATTATTATTATTAATTTTAGAGAAGCCTTTTGCCTAGCACAGTTTCATACACAGCGGACATTGGGAATTTTTGTGGAAGTGTTTGTCCTAGATGTCCGTCCCCACCTGGGATGATCAGTGACCCACCACCCAGAAGGACCAGGACACTGAACAGCCACAGTGGTTTTGTCTGAGACATAAGAGACCCCATGTGTGAAATGTGTCCTCTCTATAGCATGGAGAGGAAAATGCCTAGTTTGCAGAGTTGTGATAAAGGGTCAGATGAGATCATGAATGGAACAGAGCCCAAGCATTATGGGCACTAATTGCTTCCCAATGTTGACCAAAGTCAATCAGTAATCCACACTGAACCTCCCTCTCAGGGTAGGGATTTCAGGGAGCATCCGGGAGAGGCACATTCATATGACTGGAGACTGGGAAGGTCGCTCAGGAGAGAGAGAGAAAGGAGTGCCTATGCAGAATGGGGAGCCTGAGCTGGCAGAGAAAAAGAGATGGAATAGGGTTTGCAGTATGTCAGGTTAAGAGGGACTGAAAGGACATTTGCTTCCGGCAGAGACTGAGGAACCTCCTAGTGGGCCAACTCTCCCACAGATGACAGCTATCAGCTATAAATTCTGAACAAAATACAAAAAACCAAACAAACAAACAAACAAAGAACAACAATAAAAAACATACTTGAAGGCACTGGAAAGTGACCAAAAAGAGCTTCTGGAAGGAAAAAATGGCACTGGGTGAGTTCTTTGTTTCCATGTCTTCAAGCACAGTTGGCAACCTACAGAGTGTCTAGAACTTAGGGTGACCAACCAGCCCAGTTTTTCCAGAGCTGTTCCAGGCTTAGCACTGGAAATCTCACATTCTGGGAAAACTCTCAGTTCTGGGCCAACCAGGATGGTTGGTTACCTTACTAAAACTCCAACAGATAATCTACAGTTTTTCTGCCTGGAAGAGAGAGTAGACAGACTTTGGGACAAAGACAGCCAATGGATAGTGGCAGAGGAATTCGAGAAAGGAGAGTGCCCAGGAAAGGGAGACTCATGCCTGTGTCTGACTCTGGCCAAATCTCTTGCTGATTTTTTATCCATGCGTGTCAGGAGCAGACTGAAAGCAGTCCGGCCAAGGACGGCAGAACTGAACGAGATGTCAGCTGCTTCCCAAAAAACAGTTTGCAATCAGAATTTAAACAAGTTAATTGCCTGGCTATACAACAATAAAACTGGGGCACCTGGGCGGCTCAGTCAGTTAAGTGTCTGCCTTCAGCTCAGGTCATGATCCTGGGGTCCTGGGATTGAGCCCTGCTCAACAGGGAGCCTGCTTCTCCCTCTCCCTCTGCCCCTCCCCCTGCTTGTGTTCTCTCTCTCTCTCTTGCTCACTATCTCTCAAATAAATAAAATCATTTAAAATAAATAAATTAATAAAACTGACACTATTCAGAGGTATGTAACAGAATCCAGAGTCTTCACAATACAACATGCACAATGTCCATGATACAGTCCAATATTATTCAACATATCAAAAATACAAGAACATTTGATCCGTTTTCAAGATAAAAAAAATCCACCTTGAGATAACCAAGATATTGAAATTAGCACATAAGGATTTTAAAGTAGCTATAACAACTGTGCTCACAGACTAAAGGAGAATACATTCACAAACAATGGAAAGATAGAAAGTTTCAGAAGAGAAACAGAAACTGAATTAGTCAGAATCTCCTGAGAAGCAGAACCGATAGGATGTGTATGTATACATATACATATACGTATACATATAAGTATACATATACATACACAGAGAGAGAGATTTATTGTAAGGAATTGGCTAATGAGATTATGGAAGTTAGCAAGTCCCAAATCAGCAGGGTGAACATGCAGGCTGGAGACCCAGGGATGAACTGATGTTACAGGATAAAGTCCACAGTCAGTCTGCCGTAGATCTAAGAAGAGACCACATTGTAGATGACGTCTGAATGCTATCTGCAGCAGAATTCCCTCTTGCTGGGGGAGGTCAACCTTTTGTTCTCTTCAGGCCTTCAATTAATTGGATGCGATCCACCCACATTACCCAGGGCAATCTGCCTTACTCAAAGCCCATTGATTCAAATGTAAATCTCATCACAATACACTCTCACAGAAGCATCAAGAATAATGTTTGAACAAATATATGGGCACTGTGACCCAGTCAAGTTAACACATAAAATTAGCCATGACAGGAATCAAGCAGAAATTCTAAAAAAAATTATGTTATCTGAAACAAAAGAAGAAGGAAAATGTACTACAGGAAACAAAAGTGTAATATTTGAAAGAAAGAAACAAACAAACAAAAATCCATTGGATGGACTTAATAGCAGAATGCAGATGACAGAGGAACATGTCCAGTAACCAACAGAAGTTAATCAGCAGTTCTTTCTTCAGTGTAACCATTCCACATTTACTCATTGCCTTGGGACAAATTCTCAAGAAAAGAAAAGAGAAAAAAAGAAAAGGGAGAAAAATAGTTGAAAAAAATGAACAGAACCTCAGATACCTATGGGACAATATCAAAAGGTTACGCATACATGTAATTAGAGTCCCAAAAGAAGACAAGGAAAATGGGGCCAAGCACAATTTGAAGAAATAATGACTGAAAATTGGTGAAAAGCATGAATTTGCAGATTCAAGAAAATCAACGAAACCCAAGCAGAGCAAATATGGAGAAAGCCACATGTATGGATAACATCGTCAAATGCTGAAAATCAAAAGTAAAGAGAAAACCTTGAAAGCCGACTGAGAAAAATGACACAGGGGGAAACAATTGTTCGAGTTATCACTGACTGTTCATCAGAAACAATGAGAGGTCAGAAGACAGTGGAACAACATGTTTAAAGTGCCGGAAAAAAACAGAATTCTGTATCTGATGAAAATGTCACTTAAGAATAAAAGCAAAATGTGCATGCTCAATCTCAAATAAATAAATAAATAAAATGAAAGCAAAACAAAGACATCTTCGGATAAAAGAAGACTAAGGGAAATCATTGCCAGGGACATGTACTATAAGAAATTCTTTTTCTTTCTTTCTTTTTTTTTTAAAGACTTTATTTATTTATTTGACACAGAGAGAGAGAGAGCACAAGCAGGGCAAGCAGGAGAGGAAGAAGCAGGCTCCCTGCTGAGCAGGGAGCCCGATGTGGAGCTCGATCCCTGGACCCTGGGATCATGACCCAGCCAAAGGCAGATGCTTAACCAACTGAGCCACCCAGGCGCCCCACTATAAGAAATTCTAATGTAAGTTCCTCAGGCAACAGAAAATTTTATCACGTGGGAATTCAGGAAGGAATGAAGAAAATGGTTACTATCTGGTTAAATATAAAAAATTACTTTCCATTTTAATTTATGTGAAATACATGACATTTGTTTTTAAGATTTTATTTATTTATTTGACAGAGAGAGAGAGAGCACAAGCAGGGGGAGTGGGAGAGGGAGAAGCAGGCTCCCCGCGGAACAGGGAGCCCCATGCGGGGCTCGATGCCAGGACCCCGGGATCATGACCTGAGCCAAAGGCAGACGCTTAACTACTGGGCCACCCAGGTGCCCCAACAGAAGCAATTTTAGTTGTCTTTCTGATCTTCATGCCTTTTATTTCTTTTTCTTGCCTTATTGTAAGAACTAAGACCTTGAATAGAATAGAAATAGAGAGACTGGACATCATTTGTTCCTGATCTTAGAAGGAAAATATTGAATACTTCACCATTAAGTGTGATGTTAGCTCCAGGGTTTTGGTAAATATTCTTTATCAGGTGGAGAGATTTCCCTTCTTTCCTATTTGGTTGATAGTTGTTTTTTTTTTTCTCTTCATTTCTTTGTTTTCTCACAAACAAGTATGGAATTTTTTCCAAATACTTTTTCATCATCTATTGAAATAATTATGTGGTGTCTCTCTTCATTCCATAAATATGATAAACTACACAGATTGATTTTTTTTAAAGATTTATTTATTTTAGAGAGAGAGCTCAAGCAGGGAGACACAGAGGGAGAGAAAGAATCGTAAGCAGACTCCACACGCAGCACAGAGCCCCACAGCAGGCTCCAGCTCATAACCCTGAGATCATGACCTGAACGGAAATCAAGAGGCAGACGCTTAACTTTAACTGACTGAGCCACCCAGGCACCCCTACACAGGTTGGTTTTTATGAATGTTAGACTAACTTTGCACTCCTGGGGTAAATGTATTTGGTCATGATATTTATCATTTTTATATATTGCTGAATTTGTTTAGCTAATATTTTGTTAAAGAGTCTATAATCAAGAGGGATATTGGCCTCTAATTTTCTTTCTTTCTTTTCTTTTTTTGTAATGTTTGGCCAAGTTTTGGTATTAGAGGGGGTGCCTGGGTGGCTCAGTTGTTAAGGGTCTGCCTTTGGCTCAGGTCATGATCCCAGGGTCCTGGGATCGAGCCCCACATCGGGCTCCTTGCTCTGCGGGAAGCCTGCTTCTCCCTCTCCCTCTCCCCCTGCTTGTGTTCCCTCTCTCGCTGTGTCTTTCTCTGTCAAAAAATAAATAAAATCTTAAAAAAAAAAAAAAAGTTTTGATATTAGGGCTATGCTAGTCTCATAAAATGAGTTAGAAGTGTTTCCCCCTACTCTGTTTTCAAAAAAAAAAATTATTTTTTTCTTAAATATTTGATAGAATTCACTAGTGAAATAATATGAGCCTGGAATTTTCTTCCTGAGGTTTTCGATAATAATTTAAATTTCTTTAATAGATATCAGGTTATTTAAGTTCCCTGTTTCATCCTGTATCAGTTTTTATAAGTTATTCAGAGAGTTTGTCCAACTTCATTTAAATTGCCAGTAATTTGTTGGCTTAAAGTTATTCATAATAGTCCCTATTATTCCTTCAATATTAGTGGGATCCATAGTGATATCCCCTTTCGTTCCTGATGTTGGTGATTTGAATTTATCCACATTGTAACATGTATCAGTTTTTCATCTATTTTTATTGCTGAATAATATTTCCTTGTATAGACATACCACATTTTATTTACGCATTCATCTGTGGATAGACATTTTAGTTAACATTTTTTGGGTCTCATGAATAATGACTCTACAAACATTTGCATACAATTTCTTGTGTGGATCAGCTTTTAAATCCGTGTACTACTTTGATCCCAAGAGGCCCTCCCAATCGCCACCTGCTTTCAGTTGCTTATTGCTGTGTAATTAAGTCAGGAGATTCTCTTAGTTCCGGTCCCTGAAAGGTAAGCAGATCATGTAGCCTGAGCTGGATTAAGGGAAGGGTGAAATCTTGAGACACCCGAACACCTGGACACTCGGGCAGCCCGACTTGGACTCACTGAGCTGAGGATGCAGCAAAAGAAACAACAGGTGCAGAATTTTATGACTTGGTTCAAAACCTTTGCTTAAGAATGCTTGTGCATAAGTTAAAAAATAAACTTGAAAACTATTAATAAAAAAAAGAATTCTTGTGGAATTTGTAGTTTGTCAATTGATATTAATGAATGCACATATAGTTAAGCACTATCATTTGCCTTTGAGATTAGCTTCGTTCATATACACGCTCCTTTATCCCTGAAAATCCTTAGGAAAAGCTTGTTATATTCTGGAGGAAGCTTCATCCCTTGGAATGTTTCCTCCTCCGCAATTTGTACATAACTCCAAAAGACAAATGATAATAATTTATTTTTCTTTCCCATTTTTAGCATTTACCTTACCCAGAACCACGTCTTCTGAAATCCGTAAAGATTCCTCACGTTAAATGAGAATTTGGCAAGTCCTTCATTTTTTTTTAAATTTTCATTTTAAAAGGCTTGTGGGTGAAATTATTGAAAGAACCTTATATCTGATAATAGTCTAGGTCTTGAATTGACTTAATAAGTAAAGAAAGGAAAGAGCAGATGGAGGTTAACTATGTGTGAATTTATAGATGTTTTGGTGTCTGGGGTCCATGTAAATAATATATTACCTCACTGTAAATATTAACTCTGCTAGAGTCTAGGTCTTTAAACAGAAATTACCAGGAACTCCAGGGAATGAAGAGATGCTCTGCTCTTAATGATCTTTTTAACACCAGCTCCAGGTACTTAGGACCCTGCAGGGAATTCCTAGAATGAGTAGTCTTTAATATGGTGGTTTCCAGTGTTGGAAAATTTGTAAAGGAAAAAAGAATAAGAATCTTCTCCGAATAAAATAAAAACTAAAACACTCTAGAAATTCATCTTTTAAGAACAATTACAGAAATTGTTATTGGCCTGCAGACTCCAAGCTTTTAAACATTCTGTAGGTAATTTTTTTAAGATTTTATTTATTTATTTGACAGAGAGAAAGAGAGAGAGAGCACAAGCAGGGGGAGCAGCAGAGGAAAAGGGAGAAGCAGACCCCCTGCTGAGCAAGGAGCCCGATGCGGGACTCGATCCCAGGACCCTGGGTTCATGACCTGAGCTGAAGACAGAGGCTTAAACGGACTGAGCCACCCAGGCGTCCCTCAGCAGGTAACTTTTTAAGGAATAAAAGTGAAAACTTTGATCAAAATTATTAGTAGAGGCAAGTGACACACGTTTCACACATGTCCTTCCGGTGTCAACAGGGACTCAGCCTGACTTGCTTATCTCTACTGGCCTCTCCAAAACAACCACAGCAGAAGCTCCCACGCTCCCCACCTCTGGCCCTCTAGCCTCACCCCTGCTCCTCCACCCATTCTTCTGCTTACCATTTTCCACATCGGTCCAGTGATAAGTTCTCCGAGCTCCCAGTTTCTTCCTTCCATCGCTCTCAAAACGGCTCGGCTCTGTGGGAATTCCCTGTCTGCCTCTTTTCCTCATCACTAGCATACATCCACCTTGGCAGTCACTGACTTTTCCCATCTCCATGGTGACCTGTGACTTCTCACCAGCTGGCATTCCCCTGCCCCCATGTGCCATCACCTGGGCCCACCCTTCCTCTTCCTCTGGACTGTACCTTTGCTCGCAGGCCGGTGACCCCACATAACTTCCATGCCCAGTCGTATGGGCTTTGGAGCTGATACTTACTACCTGTATGACTTCTGCTACTTGCTAAACCTCTCTGAGCCTCGATGCTTAGGGCCTAGATTGCGGGGATAGTTGCACACACATATGCTTATCTCAAAACTCATCAAGTTGCATACATGAAATATGTATAGCTTTTTGTGTCAATCATAGCTCAAAAAAATATTTTAAAAAATAAATATTGTTGGGGTGCCTGGGTAGCGTCTGACTTCGGCTCAGGTCATGATCCCAGGGTCCTGGGACTGAGTGCCACAGGGCCTCGGGCTCCGCACTCAGCAGGAGACTGTTTGTCCCTCTGCCCCTCACCCCTGCTCATGCTCTCTTTCTTTGTCTCTCTCAAATAAAGTCTTTAAAAAGATATTAAAAACTAAATAATGCTTTCTGCCATGCTTTCTTCTAAAAAAAATAATAAAGTTTCAATGAACATTTGGTTAGAAAAGAAACCAAAAATAAATAAATAAAAGAAAAGAAGAAGAGAAGAGAAGAGAAAAGAAAAAAAAAGAAAAGGGAAGGAAAGGAAAGAAAAGGAAAGACAAGACATAGCGAATAGATGCTGGTTAGTTCTTCTCGGCCTGCCTACTCATTCTGCCCCTCCTTATTTGGTGTTGGGACTTCTCGTTCTCGTCCCATTCACCCCTATCCAGGGTTCCAAAAGTATATTTCAGGGATGAAGTATTGGACATAGCCCTACGTAAGTTCTGAGTTCGGAGCCCTAAGGAAGCACGAGAATCAGGATGAATGGCTTGGCTGATTGTGGGAAGGCGCTGCAGGCCAGTTAGATGTTCACAAAACACTTTGCTATGTTTAAATATATTTTATGGATTTAAAAACAAAAAGAGTTCTACTCTTTTTCCAATAACAAATGTATAGTGTTTAGCCAATTATAGTTTATAATGGGAGAAATTGGCCACCTTTTCCTTCCTTCCTTCCTTCCTACCTTCCTTCCTTCCTTCCTTCCTTCCTTCCTTCCTTCCTTCCTTCCT
>NW_022589718.1:26399506-26499490 GCF_004348235.1 Phoca vitulina | reverse complement strand
CCTTCCTTCCTTCCTTCCTTCCTTCCTTCCTTCCTTCCTTCCTTCCTTCCTTCCTCATTTGGAAACCTAACCACTACTTATGATATTATTTTAAGATGTAAGATGATTACCAAATACACGATAAAACCCAAGTTTTTCTAGGTCTCACCAACGTTTGGAAGAGGTCCTGTGAAGACTAATCATCCAATTCTCCAAGCCACAGGAATGTCACCTGGTGGTGATTCTGCCTGAGAAGTCCTGGGCATGCTCAGGAAGACTCTCCTCTGTACTTCTCCATGCTGCCAGTGTCCCCCCAGCTCTAGCGCTTCATGCTGGGGCTGCCACTGTGCCTCTAGGCACATGCCTCCTCCTGCAGGTCCCCAGGGTATGGATAACCATCCCCTGCAGGTGATGCCCTCGATGTCCTCAGTTCTCACGTTTCCCAAGCTATGGACTAGTAAGTGGTGCCAAAGGGAAGGAGTCTCGAAGCACTATTGCTTTAGCTCCCATATTTTATAGAGTCTATTAAAACAGATCTTTCCATGTTTTTTACTTATAGTCTTCTCTTTCTCTAGACATGGGTGTGTGTAGTAAGCCGGGCCAAGAACAGGAGAGAGGGACGGCTCCCCCGCACCCACAGCATTCAGAACATCTTCATGCTCAGTTTCTTCCCCTTGGATGAGTCTCTTTCCAGGAAGCTCCCGGCTTTTGCAGAAGGAGCTTTGTGGGGTCACTACCCCAGTTTCCAGCAGTGACCCAGGCTGAGTTCCTTCCTGGAAAGCTCCTCAGCCTCCCAAAATACACGTCTGTTGGGCCCGTTCTGCCCATCGATTGAGGACACCAGAAGACTATTCCCCCCCGGGGAGGGCTTCAGCACATGGTCTTACAAGTAAGTCATTTTTTTTGGTAAGCCTATTTGTGAGCTTCAATTTTTCAAAAAATTGACAACTGCCTGTCCAATTATCCCTTAAGGTATAAATGTACCATCATAAAGAAGGATTTGAAAGCTGGGCAATCGCTTAAAAGATAACCAGTGGCAGCAGTCCTATATTCTAGCAGATTCACTGGGCAGATAATGCTATGGTTTCATTCATATTTTTGATGAGTCTAAGAAAAAAAGAATCAAGACTCTTTGTTGGCAAAGTTGGAGCCACTGAACCGTGGTCTGAGACCATGGCTCAAAATGATTCAGTACTTCCAGCAACAGAATTAAAAGATAAAGTCTAAAGGAAAGGCTCGCATGGGGACGTTCGCTGATAAAGTATGTGCCAAATGCCTAAGAGAACAGAGGAGTTGGCTTCTTGTTGATTTGTGGGGTTTTTTGAGATTCTGGAAGTTTACCGGTCATATTTCATTCCTCAGAGAAACCATTCTTCCATGTCACCACAAAAGGCTCGCAGAAACCATTTTGTTGCAGCAAACCTTCTCTCTGGATCTTCCACTCCTACTCCGTGGCTGCAGAGGGAATGATTTCTGAGGCAGTACCTCCGAAAAAGAGATTCTTTGAACTTGGTGCCCTACAAAATGCCCGCTTTCCCCCAGAGGCTGGGAAAATGCAAATTTGGGTTCTCGGGAGGCTAAAAGTGTCATTCGTTCAGTTCATCAGTCATCGATCGTTATTAATCCCCTACAGTGAAGTGCAGACTCGCCTGGGAGCACTAGCAAGTCAGCTGTGAGCAAACACAGTCCCTGCATTTAACCCAGGAGTGCGGGGGCACGCACGGCAAGGGGGGAGTGGTGAGTTACAATATTGCGGTTCGCTATGTCATGGGGCTTACTGGAGGTCATTTTCTTGGTTCTCTTCTTCGTTTGCTCTTCAACCCAGTTCCTGTCCGGCCCGGCTCTGTTCCTGTTCCTTTGGCATTAGGCACACTCCGGGGGTCTGTGACACAGTAGAAAACCTGTTCTCTCCAGGGTCCCCATCCACACGGCAGCTCTTTCCGATGAGCTTCTGAGAAGGACTTCTGTGGTCAGCACAGGGTTCTGGGAGCGTCTCCTTCCACGTGTCCCCATGCTGCCTCGGCTTCTGTAGCTCTACTTCTGTAAGAAGTTGTGGCCGGGAGAGAAAGAAGAATCTCGAGGCCAACTGTGAGCCTCTGCTCTGTGTTGGGCCCCTTTGCTGGGTGCTTCACGCACATTATCCTTTATGCTCCCCCAACCCACGGAGGTCCGTATTAACACTCCCGATTTATAAACGAGCAAACGGAGAATCCGAGTTCGTGAAAGTTTCCCAAGGTCTCATAACTGTTAAGTTGCAGAGCCAAGACTCAAAACCAAGTCAAAAGGAAATAATGATAAAAACCTAAGTCTAGAGTGCTCTGTGATCCAGGTAAAAAAATACAAACTGAATGAAAAACATTATGCATTTTCCTTTTTCTACGAATAGGCGAGCAATCTTCCTATTATTTCACACACTTTAAAGGACACTCCCAGGAGGAGACCTACAGGAGCCCCTGATTTAAGGGGTCAGTGAAGAGGGACTGTCGTCTAGGGTAGGTCCCCTCCTTCTACTCTGTAGTGACAAGCTTGCCTTGACATGACATTTCCTAAGAATTCATATGTTGCATGCATTTGCATATGAAAATATGTGCCTAGGGCATCATCCAGAACATTAGTGTTGTCTTTCACTACTGTGTGGATTGTCTTTGAAACTTTTTCCCCAAAGTGACCTCTAGTAAAGTCATTAAAATCAATGTACATATCCTGTCTTGGATCACTGTCACTCTAGCTCCAGGAAAGAAGAACGGCCAAAATTTACTGATCCAAATCCCGATCACCTGGGAAGGAAGAAGAAAATATAGCTTTCTTTGGTTATTTAACACTCCTGGCTAATTAAAAAGGTATTGCCATTTGGACCGGGGCGGGGGGGTGGGGAACTGAAGGGGAGGGGACTGGGTTTTAGGTGCGCCTTGTACTCAAAACACAATCCTCCACCCCCTCTACTTTTTCTTTAGAACAAAACGGATTTAATCTTGCAGGATATTTGAGGAAAGTCAGACCAGGCGGGTCTAAGCCATTTGCAAATGTTATTGTCTCTCAACTCAAAGTTGAACAAAATGAGAGTATAATCTTCGAATGTGCAAATGAACCCAGGTCACCCCACTTTTCAGCAGAAAGGCCGCTTTGCATTGGTAAACCCGTGACTGCTCATGACAATCAGAGTTTATTTTTTGTTTTAAAACTCGCAGAGGTATTAATTCTCTATAAAGCTTTAGTCCCGCCTTGGACTTTTTTCTCATGCTTCGGTATAGAAATCCCGGAGCAAGATGTTATGCCCCACACCCCACGGTGATCATCCTGGGAAATAAAACCCTTACGACTCACCCATTGGCAAGGAGTAAGAATCCCCGGTCTGATTTACAAAGAATGATGGAAAGTTGGATCCTGGCTGTCCCTTACAGATTTGATCTTGCCTGCACTCAGCAAGATAGCGATCACATTTTCAGGTGAAACTGGGGCTTCAGAGAGTGGGGGCCTGGGAAGGGGTACACCACACCAACTCCAACCTTACCCCAGCCCTCGGCTCTCTCCAAGTAACTCCCGGCTTCCCATGGCCCCTGCCTATACCTCCCCTCCCGGCCTCCTGGCCTCTCTGGATGCCTCATTTTTTTCACCTGGCCTGACCTGGCCTGGTTCCTGGTTCCTATTTTGGCATATGTATGAAGTTTTCCATATCTTAAAAGCCTAGCTCTGCTGCCAATAGCCTGGCTCTCCAGCTAAAGCCCAAGAAAGTCTCTCACCCATCCACACAACTGCTCGGTGACTTGAATGCCCCCGAGTTTTGGGTGCCAGAGACGGGAGACCGGATTAATCAGTCTCTCCAAATGCAACAGAGGCAAAGAGCCAAGGGTATTTAGCCCTTTTTGGTTGTTTGCATCTAAATTAAAGTAGTCACCACTTTCATCAATAGTAATTAATATTTCCTGAGTGCTTATCAGTAGCATGGCATTATGTTAAGTCCGCCTGGGGCTTTTCACAACATAGAGGATGTGAGATCTCCAGTCTCAATGAGCATATAATAATGAGCAAGACATGGCAATTAATTAGCAACTATTTATGGAGTGCCCATTTAGGCTGAGCATTTTGCTGAAAGCTTGTATACAACAATTCCGTAATCTTGGGAGAGACCCTTGACTGGTTGGAGGCTGTCTCCCAAGAGCCCTGAGTCTGGCTTTTAGAGGATGCAGAGGAGGTTGGGGAGTTTGCTTCCTACCTCCAGCCCCAGGCACTACCACCTCCCTATGGTTTACTAACCAGGGGCTGTCCATTCCCCTCCCCGCCCCCCAAGTGTTTGAAAATGGATGGGAGCATTTCTTATTTGCTTTGGGTTATTACAAATTGGCATTTAATGTGCGGGATCCAGGATGCTAATATCTTACAGTATGCCAACACCTTTAGTCCTTCCAACCAAGAACTTTCCCACTCAAAATGCCAACGGAACCCTTCTTGCGCGCTGATAGAACAAAAGCTATGAAAATACACAGAAGGCTAGGGAGTCCTCACCCTGTTTCCTTCCTGCATTCTTTGGGAAGCCCTTGGCAGGGGGATGGCTTGGGGAGGGGGCAATGGCTAGGTTATCCAAATGCTCCCGAAACCTGAGTGCCTTGGGCATTTAAGATTAAGCCTCAAAGGTCTGTTCTGCTTACGAGTCCAAAGAAGCGTGCCTTTCCTGGTTGTAGCTACAGCACCCTTCTGGGGAAAAGTTAAAAGAGATTTTAAGTTCAGGAAATTATCTGGCCCCTATTTTTAACTTAACAGCTATATCACAACTGTCTTTCAGAATAATTTTTCTTGATAACTGCAACCAATTTAGGAAACGGGAACATGAAGCATAAAAAAACGGTCCCACGACCTGCAGTGAAAGGTTCATCAGATGCCTGTTGCCCCCCAAGCTCTGGGCCCTACCAAGATTCCCTAAGTTCCGGCCAAGCTGCCTGCAGACTTGCAGCAAGAGGCCAAGAGGCAGCCTGAAAGCATAGTAAGAAGTGACCGACCAGGGGGCAGTAACCCAGGGACAGGTGTGGAAGAAAAGAATGACACGCCCCCGAAGTGGAATGTGCATGAGTCTGCCTGAATCTTCGAGACACGATGGGGTGTAGAGGGGAAGGTGTCCACGTTCAAATCCATTTGGAGCCATGCCCTTCAGGACCAGAAACATGACCTTGGAGAGTGACATCTGGCTCTGGGGAATGCTGAGGGCATCTTCGGGCGGATAAGCCGTCTTCGTTCACTCATGAGAAGGGTTTCTTGGATGATTAAGGCACAATTTCAAAAAGAAACCAGGAAAGTCGGTGAAGAAGAGATTGGGAACGTTCATGTCGGTGTCTGGGCAGGGGAAACTAGTAATGGTGAATTCTAGTTATGCTGTGGTCTGCCAGGAAGAGATAAGAAGGCTTGGAAAAATTTCACATGACCTTGGAGCCTCCCAGGTAGGCTGGTGATATTGGCAGAAGGCCTTGGAGTCCAAGTTCTACCATTTCCTCCTGTGTGACCCCAAACAAGGTATTTCACCTCTCTGAACCCTCGTTTCCTCATCTCTAAATGAAGATATTACCCACTCTGGGTTTGTTGTGAAAATTAGGAATAACATATTAAAAGCTCAATGCCCAGCACCTCATAGGTAGTCAACAGACAATAGGTTTTATTGTCAGTTGACCGTTTCCTAAGAACACCCCATAAGAGCTTCTTCCTACCTAAACTAAGATTTAACTCCAAAGTGTTCCTACCAAATAGGCATTTTTGACATATATTTCTTTCAAAGCAATTATAGAAGTATTTGATTATAGAATATTTGATCTGATCATCAAAAACACTACTGTAAGATGCTTTGCCATAATAACAATTTCAGTTAGAACTCATGGTTACAAGTGACAGCAAACTCCATTCAAACTGGCTTAAGATGAAAAGTGAATTCCTCTCTCCCCCCGCCATTTAAACTGAAACATACAGGGGTAGATCCATCTGGCTTTAGGTTTGGCCCAATCTGCAGCTCAAATAATATTGCCAAGGCTTGGTTTCTCTCTAGCCATCTTTTGATCTATAAATGTAGAAATTCCCCTCATGGTGGCAAGATGGCTCCTGCATCTCCAGACCTTCCATCCCAATCCTGACAGTTTCTGTATAAGCCTTGAGACATAATCTGCTTAGACTGGAGTCACATGTTCATCCCCAATCACTGTGGCCAAGGGGATCCAGTGCTCTGCCCTGGGTCACATGTGGCACCCGAGTCCGCAGGATGAAACCTACCTGAAGGGCACGAAGTGAGCAGGCGAAGGACTGTTCTCCAAAAGGAAATCAGGATGAATGGATGTTGAGCTAAAAAACGAATCTACTCCCAATTGCTGGACCACACCCGGGTTTCCTGGGGTCATTAGAATACAGTGCTAACTGGGCCATGGATAGACATTAACCAGCCAGGTGAGCCATACTGGTGAGCTTGGTTTGGAATTTCTCAAAGTGTAGTCCATGGCCCACTGCAATCTAAATGAATATCCTGGGATGCTTGCTAAGAATTTAGGTTCTTGCGTTCCACCCCAGACCTACTTCATCAGAACTGTGGAGCTGGGCCCTCAAATCAGCATTTTGTTTTGTTTTATTTTTTAAAGATTTTATTTTTAAGCAATCTCTCCACCCAACATGGGGCTCGAACTCACAACCCGGAGATCAAGAGTCGCATACTGCACTGACTGAGCCAGCCAGGCATCCCCACAAATCAGTGTTTTAAAATAAGCTCTCAGAAGATGCTAATGAACAGAGAAGTTTGAGAACAATTGAAGTGTAAACCCTGGGCCATATCAATGTGAAGAGCCCAAGAGAAACATTGCTGGATCAGCCTTCATATCGACCTCAGCAAACTTTGATACACCTCCTAGATGATATCGCCTTACTCATTTATATAAAGGAACCTCACACAGGTTTTTGCATTTCAACATTTTGATGAGTTATCCTTCGGCCGGGGTACCACACAGAACTGCTCTCTTTACGGATGGGAAACTGAGGCATCATGGCTGGTAAATTGGCAGAAATGACGTACTGTCTCTAGGGTGATGTCTTAATTTGCTCAGAGTCCCACATCCCCACCATTTCAGCTTTATTTTTCTCTATAAATAGTGTTGAACTATACGAGAAGTCCAATAGACCAAGAGAATACCCCAACAGGATGTGGTTTCCTTGCATATTTAACTCTGAGTTTATTTATTTTTCATTCTGGCTAAGAACCTCCATTTTGTTGACTGAACACCAGTTTTCTGAGTTCAGAGGACCTCCCCTTCTTGGGGATCTAAACAATGCCCGAAATCCAATGAAAATACCACCAAGCACATTTGCAGGACCTGCCTCTTCCCACAAGGAGACAAATAGAGCAGAGTAAACAATATGAAACCAGAAGCCTGCTTTAAATCCTTGTCTAGAGAAATGTGGTCCCAATTGGATTTGATATCTCTGAATAAAAATGGGATCTGATTGAGCCATTGAAACTCCCATCTCAGTGTATATGCAGGATTCTAGCTGTTCTGCTTTCAACAGTCAACAGTGTTTTTATGGCCTTTTTAGAACATTCCTTTTGGCAAGTCTGCAGGAGCATTTCATAGGGAAAATTACTGCCAAAGGCTGGATGCAACTTTACTGCCACTCTGTTTCCTAAGGGATCCTTCTAGACACACAGACCAAGACAGCAGCAGTCGTGGTTAGTGGTAGTAATATTAGGGACTCATATCTTCGGCAAGTAATTAGTATTAGCACCTCAGTTTCCCATCCGTAAAGAGAGCAGTTCTGTGTGGTACCCCGGCCGAAGGATAACTCATCAAAATGTTTGCTACAGTGCTGTTTCCTCAACAGGAGCCTTCTCTTTTCTATATTTGCTGATTCTTATTTCTCCCCAGGTACCTTACCTTTATCCAAATTAAATCTCTTCCCATTTACCTCACTTCCTCACTAAGATTGCCATAACACAGTTTCATCTTTTTTCCTTCTCTCTTCCTTCCTCCCTCCCTCCCTCTCTTCCTCCCTTCCTGCCTTCGTCCTTCCTCTCTGTCTTTTCTAGTTTAGTGGCGCCATATTGTTTTCCTCCTCTCAATAGTAAATTAATCAGAGTAAAAGTCTTGCCCAAAATGGATCACTGAGACGCTTTAGTTTACATGCTCCCCATTTGAGAGTGAACCATTAATAAGTGTTTGCCAATTGGACTATCAAACACCATTTTGCTTTTATCATGAGGAATAACAGCAATGGTCGTGGATTTGGCCACGTCAGAGTGGGATTAGTTGCATCTTTTCCATTTCTGATGGATTTGGTTTTCCCTTTTATAATCCTGTATTGAAGAGTAAGCAAGTTTGTACTTTCTTTTCTCTTTCAATAGCTATTGAGGGCGCCTGGGTGGCTCAGTCAGTTAAGCGTCTGTCTTCGGCTCAGGTCATGATCCCAGAGTCCTGGGATCGAGCCCCGCATCAGGGTCCCTGCTCAGCAGGGAGTCTGCTTCTCCTTCTTCCCCTGCTTGTGTTCCCTCTCTATGTCTGTCTATGTCAAATAAATAAATAAAATCTTAAAAAAATAAAAATAAAATAAATAAAATAGGTATTGAGGGCACCTGGGTGGCTCAGTCAGTTAAGCATCTGCCTTCAGCTCAGGTCATGGTCCCAGGGTCCTGGGATAGAGCCCCAAATTGGGCTCCCTCTTCATCAGGGAACCTCCTCTTCCTCTGCCCCTGCCCACCCCCCCACCTCCTGCTCATGCTCTCTCTCTCTCAAATAAATAAATAAAATCTTTTAAGAAAAAGAATATTATAAAATGTCAGTTAACCCTAAATTAATTTTTAGGTTGAATTCTATAGTTAGAACATATACTATCAATTGATACAATTTAAAAAGGACTAATGATGGAACACTACATCAAAAACTAATGATGTAATGCATGGTGATTAACATAACATAATAAAAAAAAAATCCAAAAAAATAAAAAATAAGGGCGCCTGGGTGGCTCAGTCGTTAAGTGTCTGCCTTCGGCTCAGGTCATGATCCCAGGGTCCTGGGATTGAGTCCCACATCGGGCTCCTTGCTCAGCTGGGAGTCTGCTTCTCCCTCTCCCAGTCCCCCTGCTTGTGTTCCCTCTCTCGCTGTGTCTCTCTCTGTCAAATAAATAAATAATCTTTAAAAAAATAAAAAATAAAAAATAAATAAAAAATAAAAAGGACTAATGAGGGCAGACATGTATTAAAAGCTATTTAAATGTATATTTATATATTGAACATACCCACACTCACATAGGTACACAAACAATCATTTAAAGGTGTGATACTTGCACAGGAATGGACAGACAAACCAGCGGAAGGAAGGGTGGATTATCCAATACATTGTGCTAAAAAAACATTGAAGACCCATTTGGAAAGAAATTATATATGGCCACTGTTTCCACCATAGGAGAAAACAAGATGCAGGTGAATTAAAGCAGTAAATGTAAAAAGAAAAATCACAGTAAGAAAAGCAGAAAAAAATAACCAAATATTTACATGACATATGGCCAAGAAAGGACTTTATAAACCTTTTTATTTTTTTTTAAGATTTTATTTATTCATTTGAGACAGAGAGAGACAGAGACAAAGAGCATGAGCCGGGTCGGGGGGGGAAGGGGAGCGTCAAAGGGAGAGGGAGAAGCAGACTCCCCCCTGAGCAGGGAGCCAGATGCAGGACTCGATCTTGGGACCCTGAGGTCATGACCTGAGCCGAAGGCAGACGCTTAACGACTGAGCCACCCAGGCGTCCGGGTCTTCATTTTTTTATGTTCAGACACACTGTGTGCACACCTTCCTGCTGTCTTTTCATGAACTAATTCTTGATGGTTCACCAAGTGCTAATAAAGTCCTATTTTGCCGGTCTCTGGAACCAATGGGAAGCACTGAAAAAGATTTGGCAGAAGTCCTCCTAAATAATGAATGAAAAAAAGAAACCTTGTGAGTGTTCTTCTCACTATCTTGTTGAAAACTACCCCTAACACTGACGTGTTTATTTTTTTGCCTTGTCCTCTTTAAACATCTCCCCTTGTAAATGCCACAATCCTCAGGTAGTATTTTAACATAACTCAGCCCTGCCTTGGAAGTGAGAGTAGATAGCAAACCTACTGTTCTCCAAGGTAAGAGGGGGATTTAAGGTTCATGTTCCAAATGGCCGGAATGAAATTTGAGGGTCTCTTAGATCCTTGGCTTGAGAGCAAAGCCATGAATAACTAAGACTTTTGAAATGTCTTTATTATACCTACTCCTTATAAAGCACCTTGGGAAGGACAAAGTATTACATGGAGAATTTTGACTCTAGTATAACTCTAGTTTTATCCCAGTTCACAAAACCAAAGCACATTTCAATATGACAATAAAAATATAGCTCGTGGCTATACATACAGAGTTTTTCAAAAACATGGAATATGCCCCAATTTTTGTTTCCAAATTTGGAAATTCCTTCTCCTAACTCCAACCCTCCAGAATCGCAAGCAGGAATATTATAATTCAATAAAAATTCATGTTCAAGGACATTAACACAGTTATAAAACATAGGAGAGATAATCTGCATATAGCATTGCCTATGTAAAATTAATAGGCATGTAGCTTTGAGAAGGACTTCCTGTTTCAGATTTCATTTTAATTGTAGCAGAGCCTGGTTTCACCTTTATTTTTCCTTAACCCATGTCCTCTGTTATAGTCCACACTTAAAGGAAGCATTTACATGAGGACATTTCTGCCTAGCTAGAGAATTACTGGCTAAATAAAATATTCTTGTGATAACCTGCAGGCCAGTTTCATAAATGAATGAGCAGAATGTATTAGACAACAGGACCAGTGAAGCCTATAAACTAGAGGTAAGCTGCCCTCTCTAACGGGGTCTGCCAAGTGTTACCATTCAGGATGAGGGGGCCAGGGTCCCCAAATCTTCCAATTTTCCAACACAAGTCAGAAATCCTGATTTTTAGGCGAAATCTGCAAATTTTTAAATTTTGAAAACTATGCAAAAATCAAAACAAAACACTGTCTAGCCAGGCCAACAAACAAAACACATCTGGAGCGTCAAACTGTTTTGGAGGGTTTTGGAGGGTCCAGTTAGGGCACTCTGCAATTAGTCAGGTATTTGAGTTCATTTTGTTTTGGTGTTGGTTATTTCGATGCTCACTGCATTTCATAGCAAATGGAGACTCCTCATCAAGCACTGAATTTGAAGGTACAAATGTATTCAAGTCCACAACACGACAGCTCAAAGCAGATCTTACCCAGATGAGAACCATCATGGGAAATGGAATATACTGAGGGAGTGGATGATGTTCTGGCATTTTATGAATCAGGCTTGTTGCATGAAGCAGGCTAGCGTGGTTCTTGAATGAGAGTTTTCCACGATTCCATATTCCAGACCCGTGAGATGGTGGGGTTTCAAAGGACAAGTTATAGGTAGCCTGTAAATAAATATTTAAGTCTATTTTAGCACCCAGAATTACCTGAACCACAGGTTGGATTTGTTCTGGGTAAATTGCTTCAGATTAAAGAAGCTGACCCTTCCTACTTCCTTCCTGTTTCTATTTCCACTTTCTGTGTCCTCACTTTCTTCCTCCAGATGAGTCCGTTCTCTCCTCCTGGTCTATCATTCTATCTATGGTTCAGGCCATTCTTCTCAATCACCTAAGCTAATATAAATATTCGGTTCTGAAATGCATTATTCTATTTTCTTACTTTATTTACAACATTATCCTTAGGCAACTATTAAAATTAGTCTTAAGGAAACAATGCCCCCATTTTCAAACCCATCAGTGCCTTCCCTCTGTCACAGAAACTCCACCCTCACCCACTTGTGTCCTCGTCTGTCTGAAGACAATGACAGCCATTGCCTGCCAGTGCAGGGGGTGGGGAGCATTGGGGATTGTTCTCAGGCTACGTGGGATTGGGGGGCTGACCTGGAAATGGGCCTTTGGCCTTCATCCCCATCTACTCTCCCTAAATTTGTTCCTCTTGCCATGTTGAAGAACTAAACTAGATCACTCTTATACATAAGGAGTCATGCCCTTGAAACGAACAAACAAAATAGTTGGAGAACCCCTGTGGATTCAGCACTTCCAATGTGAATCCTTAAGAAATTTGCTTTTCTCACCAGCAGATAGCTAGGAATACGATGGGTGACGTGAGGGAGGTTTAAGATATAAGAGGTGAAAGAAATATTCTTTAAAAAAAAAAAAAAAGGAAGAAAGAAAAATATTCTGGAGGTTTAGAAACATGGTCTGGGAGTTAGTGATTGATTAATTGTAGACTCATTCAGAAGGGGGGGGAAAAAAAGGAATCCCAGGTCAGGTACTGTGTTTGGTCCTGGATATGCAAAGATATGTAAGTTACTAGTAACATACCTTATTAAAATAATAAGATAAATAAGAGGTGAGCTCCTTCCTTCAAGGATCGCAGGGTCTAGAAAACAGAGCCGAAGGTAACTCTGTGATCACCACTTTCCTAGAGTAGTACCATAGCATATATAGGCTTCGGGCGAAGTGCAGAGAAGAAAGAGTGAAACTCTAAGGTCTTAAAGGGCAGGTTTTAAAGAAAGTTTAGCTACTGGAGCAGGGTTTGGAAAGAAGAGCGCACCAGAAAGGCTAGCTGGAGAAGGGCGCTGCGCGCATCATGGAGAAGGCAGGTACAATTTCCCTGATCTACTAAAACCAGGGGGACTATTTCCCGCCCTACCCTGTAGGCCAGTTGGCTACACGGCCGCTGGGATGATGAAGATGCTCGGAGCCAAGCAGCCAGACTAGGATGGCTCATGAAGATGAAGAATGTGAGCAGGGGAAGGAGGCAGGCTGGCAAAGTGGGGGGGGGGGGGGGGCACGTCGGCAGGTGCAAAGGCTCCGGAGGAAGCCGAACGTGGGTTCTTCGAGGAGGCTGGACCCGCACGGTTGGTTGGCAGCAGTGTGAGAGAGCGGGGGATGAGGAATGAGGGTAATTAGGGCGCGTCCCACCCCCCAGCCCAGGGCAGAGCCTTCCGGCAGGGGTGGCCTCCAGGAGGGTGCGCTTTACCATCCAGTCCAGGTGCGGAAGATGGAAAGAGGGAGCACTAGCCGCCTACTGTGAAGGTAAAGAAGATGAAGCGCTGGCTACAAAGTACAGCAGAAAACATGGCACAAACACTGGCCCAAGTGGGCCGAAGCTGTCGGCGTCGGGAAGGAGGGAAGGCTGAGGACTACCCGCTTACCAACCCATCCCTGGAGCTTCCGGCCCTCGCACACCGCCCGGGAAGGAAATGCCAGCCGCCAGGCCATGGGCAGGCAGGGGCTCTCTGCTGGGGCCTCGCCCCTCACCCTGATCCCCTGAGCCAGGGCGCAGGCCCGAGCCTCCCAGACGGGGGTTTGACCTCGCCCCCCCGGCCGCTCGCAGGCTGGCACGGACCTGCCTGGCGGGGCCCTCCAGCGGCCATCCAGCAGCCTGCCCTTTGTTCCGTGGCTGGCTTCCACCCAGCCAAAGCCAGGGAATCGCGCTCCTTAATCCTCCATTTGTTAATTATTTAAACACTGTGTGTGTGTGTTTAATTTCCTTTATTAAAAAAGCACACCGTGCCTACTGGGATGACAAAGCTGAAAGAGGCTGGAAGGACACCCGAGAGATTTCATTCTGAGAATCAGCCAGCAAGCTGGTGAAGAAGTCGGCGATCGGGAGATTCTAGTGGCAACAGAGACTCCTAGCGATGAGAGTGAGCGCTGGATCCCCCGCACCTCCAGCCTCGGCTCGGGGCTCCGAGCATCCCGCCTCCTCGCAGCCCTGCCCTGCCCTGCCCTTCCCGCAGGCTGGCCTTCCCGGGTTCCCTCGCGCCAGGCAGAGCTTGAGGCCGCTTCTCAGCCCCTGGGGCAGTCCTGCTGGGCTGTCCTAGCGTTGGGCTGATGGGCAGGGGGCCCCAGATTTATGCCCGTCATCTTGAAGGTCCTTAAAAGATAGGCGTATCTAAGGTTTCCTACGTATATACCCTGTGCCAGACACAGTTCTAAACTCTGTATTACCTCAATTACTCCTTACTTCACACGTGGGGGGGGGGGTTCGGTTGTTATCCCCATTTTACAGATGATGAAATGGATGCACAGAGAGGTGAAAGAACTGGAGGAAGCTCACACAAGCCGCAGACTCTAGGGGGCGCGCCCCTAGCCATGCCCCGCCCACTCCGCTCCTTTGCTCCGCCCTCGGGAGAAAGCCGAGCTGCGCGGGCTGTGTGAGGTCCCTGGGGGCACGTCTTCCACCAGGGCTCCCGGATGGATCCGACTTTACATGGGAACAGTGGAATCAGAAAGCTGCGTGACAGGGGCGCCTGGGTGGCTCAGTCCGATAAGCGTCTGCCTTTGGCTCAAGTCATGATTTCAGGGTCCTGGGATCTAGTCCCGAATCGGGCTCCCTGCTCAGTGGGGAGTTTGCTTCTCTCTCTCTAAAATAAATAAAATCTTAAAAAAAAAAAAAAAAGAAGAAGGAGAAGAGAAAAGAAAGAAAGATAGTGACAAAAACCATGAGGGCATCTTTTGAGAGAAATCAAGAAGAGAAAGCTGTTTCTAATCATGATACAAAATCCAGGAATCACCCGGGGGGGGGGGAAATTGACAGGCCTGAATACATAAGAAATTTAAAAATCTATTTGGCTATAAAGCAACATAAAACTGAAAACCTGGGAAAATACTCATGCTGCTTGTTAGGAATGAATGGCTACATTTACTAATATTCCAAAAATTCTTCACGGTAAAAGATGTAAGCAGGCACTTCCCAGGAAAAGAACTAAAAATGCATGATCAGCAAACGAAAAAGATGTTCAACTTCATTTATCTTTGTTTAAAGGTAAATTTTTCACCTGTAAAGTTTGCAACCATGAGTTCACAGAAGTATTTCCATTTTCAATTCTACATGTCCGGCATCTGTCTCGTGTCCTTGTTTCCGTAGTTCTAACTGCTCTCTCGGGCAGTGCAAAACCTGGCTCCCAGCATCCTCATTATATTTACTTGTTTAATCAATCCCTTTTCCTGTATCAAATCTCCACTGCCCACTGCCCACTGCCCCCACTCCACCACTGCTTGGTCTCTGATTCCTTGGGCCGGCCATGCCTCCACTGCCCCCTGCAGGGATGTCCCTTTACCCTGAGGGGGTGCTAACATCCTGCTCTGTCTGCCCCCTGCACACATGTGGACACCTACCTCCCCCAGCTTGGGCTCTGCTTTCCCCACTGGTCATACCCCTATGCAGATGCCCACCCTTCTTGGTCCCACCTTTATTTATTTATTTTTTTCAAAGATTTTATTTACCTATTTGACAGAGAGAAAGCGCACAAGCAGGGGGAGAGGCAGAGGGAGAGGGAGAAGCAGGCTCCCCACTGAGCAGGGAGCCCAGCGAGGGACTTGATCCCAGGACCCTGAGATCATGACCTGAGCCGAAGGCAGATGGTTAACCTACTGAGCCACCCAGGCGCCCCTTGGCCCCACCTTTAATTCAGACATAGTTTAAAAATAAATCTACTTGTAAAAAATAATGAAAATAAATAAATAAATCTACTCGTGTGAAATAATGGGTTCAAAGGCCATCGATCTTTGAATAAAATTGCTTATCCAAAGGGTCGTGCCAATTTATAACACCATAAGAATCACATTCAAGTGCCGGTTTAACCGCACCTTTGCTAGCATTGGGTATTACCCATTTTTTGCAGCTTCTTTTCCTTTTGGTTCCCTCCCATAATTGGTGTGCCAAAGACAGAGATAGAATCCTAGAACTGTTTATGGAGCCATCTCATGAAGTTGCCCCGGTCCGCTAGGTCTGTACCTAAACACTCTAAGGCAGGTGGGCTTTGATCTGATGAGCTGGTGAGCCGTGTACTGCACCATCAGTGTAAATAACACGTCTCTCTTTCCTGAGCCCCTGCTTCCCCCCTTTCAAAAAGTAGGAATATGCCCCAGTATGATGTGCTGGATTTTGCAGGGGTTTGCAAAGATGTATAAGTTACAGCCTCTGCTCTCAAAGATCTTGTATTTTTTTAAGTTTTTATTTATTTTTCTTAGTGATCTCTACACCCACCCTGGGGCTCAAACTCACGACCTCGAGATCAAGAGTCACACACTCTACCAACTGAGCGAGCCAGGCTCCCGGAAGAGCTTATATTTTTGAGAAGGTCAATTATTCTTTTTTTTTTTTAAGATTTTATTTATTTATTTGACAGAGACAAAGCAAGAGAGGGAACACAAGCAGAGGGAGTGGGAGAGGGAGAAGCAGGCTTCCTGCTGAGCAGGGAGCCCGATGTGGGGCGTGATCCCAGGACCCTGGAATCATGACCTGAGCTGAAGGCAGATGCTTTATGGCTGAGCCACCCAGGGGCCCCAAGAAGGCCAATTATTCTGATGGTATTAGCAACACAGCGTTCATGTAATAAGTGACTTCACTTCTCTGAGGCTCAGATTCCTCATCTAGAAAGTGGTATATCCAATCTTCTGCGTGACTTCATGATCACACCCTGTCCCTCACACTGATCCCTCTTCCCCAACACAAGCCCTGCGCTCCGAGCAGACCAGTTCCTGTCCTCCAGGGGCACACACACGTGCAGTCACTACCATCCTCACTCCCAGGCCTCAAGCAGCCGCCAGACATCTATGATCTCATTCAATTCTCACAACTTTATTAAGGTCATTATTTTAATCCCCGCTTTTTAGATGTTGAACGATTTAGAATTTAGGTGTTCCAATACTGAGACTTAAAGAGGGTCTTGCCAAAGGTCCTAACAAGTTGACCAAAAGCTAAACCCCAGTCCATGGGACCCTAAAGTTTTCCCCCCATTGCCATAAGCAACCTCATCCCACTGCCTCCTTTCTTATCTGCCTCCCGCTCGTCTTCCCTTGGCGACTCCCCTTGCCTTCCTCTTTGATTTTCTAAATGCTATCAATCAGGACACCCCAGTGGCTCAGTTGGTTAAAGCGTCTGCCTTCGGCTCAGGTCATGATCCCAGGGTCCTGGGATCTCTGCTCAGCGGGGAGCCTGCTTCTCCCTCTGCCTGCCTCTCTCTCTCTTTCCCTCTCACTGACAAATAAATAAATAAATAAATAAAATCTTTAAAAATAAATAAATAAATGCTCTCCATCCATCAAGGTCCTGCTGAAAGACCCATGGAGTCTCTCCCTTCCTCCCAGGCTGAGATGTCCCCGAGGAAGCTGAACCACAGCCTCTGACCGACTTCCCAAGGTCACCTGGTAAGTGTCTGATAAAGATGGAAGAGATTCCGCAAGGGAGAATCCCTGAATCCCACGCAGACTTCTTTTTTTTTTTTTTTTTAAGATTTTATTTATTTATTTGACAGAGAGAGACCCAGCGAGAGAGGGAACACAAGCAGGGGGAGTGGGAGAGGGAGAAGCAGACTCCCCACTGAGCAGGGAAGTAGGAATCCAACTACGGACAGCCTCTCTTTCATCTGCGAGCTTGGCCATAGCTGAAGGGCCATAGTCCTAAGGTTGGGGTGAAAAAGAAAGGAAACTTCTGGGCTCAACTCTGGTGACTGTCCCCACTTAGCCCTAACCTAAATGGATGGAGGCAAAAAGTAACAAGGAGGACGAGAGGATGCAGGTAAAGATACCCCTAGATGTGGCAGTTTGAAAACATGGCCCTAGAGGCTTTGCTATTCCTTCAAGAGGCAGGGTCTCTGTTCTCTTCCCTTGAACTTGAGCCCCGCAATTGTTTAACCAGTTGAATACAGTGCATGCAAAAAAAAACCTTCTGTGCTGGTTTCCCAGCCCCAGCCCTAAGAAACTGGCAATGTCCACCTCCTGGCTCTGGGGAACCCAACCACCAGACTGTAAGGATGCCCAAGCAGACCACAGAGAGGCCCATGGGGACAGAAGCCAAGTACCCTGGCCCTCAGCAGGGCCCGAGCGCTCAGCCAACAGCCAATTCCAATCTCCAGCTGTGTGAGAAAGCCATTTTGTACGTGGATCCTCCAGCCACCCCCCATCCCGGTGGAGTTGCCCCAGCTGATGCTATATGGAGCAGACAGGAGCCTTCTCTTACACCCTGATCCCTATCAAAACTGCAGACCCCACCGGCTACCTCCGCGAAGCCTCAGATGGTTAGTTATGCAGTAACGGGTAACCCGAGCACCATGCTCCATGCCCAGGGAGGAATGCCGACTCTCCTTCGGCCTGCCCAGGAAGTGGCCACTGGTCAGCCTCTCACACGCAAGATGATGTGGGGTCTGTGAGATTAGATCCAAACACTGGCCAGAGCTAACACAGCACTGCTTGGTTTTCACATACATCCCAGCCCTCTCTCCCTCCATCCCCTACCTGTGTCCTTTGATCTTGGGAACCTATCCTATTCTCAGGATACTTGCCAACATCACTCTAACTCAGTAAAAACACATGGGGATCAAGAACTCCAGTCACCTTGTTTCCCAGACTCGAGTGTTTACCCCGTGCTGTCGAGGGGCATGGAACTCCCCTGCACAGTGCTTTATGGAAAACGGATGCCACTGTGGGACCAAGATGGGGGTGAGATCAACAAGGGGCGGGCCCAGGAGCAAACGCAAGGAAAGAAGTCACAGGAGCCAAGAGAGGACCAAGTTCAGGGAGATGGGGCTGATAGATACCAAATATAACAGAAAAAGAGAGAGCATCTCTTGGATTTGGGATGATGGGCAAAGTCAGTTTTAGTGGAGCTGAAGGGACAGAAATTAAATCAGGGTGGACTGAGTAAGGAAGAGGGGGGATGTCGAGGCAGTACTCACAGGCAAGTCCATCCCCACCTTTGTTGAGAAGGGAAGGCAAGAGATGGGCAATAAGGGCGCCTGGGTGGCTCAGTCGGATAGGTGTCCCCCTTCAGCTCTGGTCAAGATCCCGGGAGTCCTAGGATCCAGTCCCTGCTCAGCGGGGGAGTCTGCTTCTCCCTCTCCCAGGCCCCCGCTCATGCTCTCTCTCCCTATCTCTCTCTCTCTCAAAAAAAAATAAATAATCTTTAAAAAAGAGAGCGAGATGGGCAATAAATCTAAAGGGAAAGCGGAAGGCTAGTAGGTACTTCTTGTTTCTAACAGTCTGGTTTTTAAGACGGAGATTGCTAAGCAAGGTTATTCAAGAGCGCAGGGGCGGGGAGGGGAGGGCACGACCACTAAGGCCTGGGAGGTGGAGGGGCTGGGACTGGGAATGCAGGGGAAGTCCATCAGTAGTGCCCCCGGGCCACTGGAGATGCCAGGACCACCCAGGAAGGAAGGGTGAGCGTGATTTCACTCTCAGCGCCTTCTGTGCAGGAGGGGGGCTGAAGGGCAGCGAGCTGCAAAGCGAGAACTCAGGCGACCTGCCCCGAAGCTGCGCGTGCACGCTCTTCATGCAGAAGGTCTATTACAGATCAATGAAAATAGTGTTTTCCAAATAAAACCATCTCGGCTAAATACGCTTTTATTCCTTCTTTATATAAGAGGGACTGTCCACATTTCAAGTGGCTTTGGGAGGGAAGCTGACCCCACTGCCCTTCCCTCCGAGTCCCCTGGCCCTTTGCCTCGGCGAGTGACTCACCCGGGCGGGACCCGAGCGGAGAAGCCGGTCGCCGGGGCCTCGGCCGCCATCCCGGCTCCTCAGCGCCACCCAGTGGCAGCGGCGCGGAACCTCACCCGAGCGCCGAGGGGCTCCGGCGTAAAACCACCCTTTGTCTTCAGAAGGTGCTTTTCCTGCCAAAGCAAACCGCCCTTTACTGCGAGAGGCATCCTGAGAAACAAAGCCCTGATTTTTTTATAGCAACAGTGGAAACCAGACCCCACTTCCTTCCTCCAGGATTAGGGCTTTATTGATGCTGGTGGAATAGGTCATCTTGTTTCAGAGTTGACCTGCAGCCATCCATACTCCGAGAGTGAGGGGGGAGAAATATTTAAGCTCTCCTAGGGATTTTATCAAAGGTTTTTCTGTTCGCGTTACCAAACAGTTACAAAGGACTCTCAGATGGGTGTTTCTTTCCTTTTCTTTCTTTCGTTCTTTCTTTCTTCCTTTTTTTTTTTAAGATTTTATTTATTTGACAGAGAGAGACACAGCGAGAGAGGGAACACAAGCAGGGGCAGTGGGAGAGGGAGAAGCAGGCTTCCCGCTGAGCAGGGAGCCCGATGTGGGGCTCAATCCCGGGACCCTGGGATCATGACCTGAGCCGAAGGCAGACGCTTAACGACTGAGCCACCCAGGCGCCCCTCTTTTTCTTTTTCTTTCTTACTTTTTTTTTCTTTCTTTTTCTTCCTTTCCTTCCTTCTCTCTCTCTCTCTCTCTCTCTCACTCTCTCTAAGTTTCTTAATAACACTGAGCTTGCATTTCTCTTTTCCTCCTGGGTGAGAGCAAGTGAGCTTGGGGGCGTGTGATGAGTGACAGACCCCTGTGCCCCCCTGTAGGGGAAAAGCTTCCCTGTTGACCAAGCGACTTTGCCGTCCAGCCGCGGTGACCAAACGCATCTATGCAGTGGGTGCTACAAGATGAATTCACCTTTTCACAGAGAAATTCAGGGCAAACCGCTTCAAAATAAAGGTTTGGCAATACTCAAAACGAAACCACCCCTGCAATTATTATGCAAAGTAGGGTGGGGGTTGGAGGGGCGGTGCGGGCAACCCCTCCCGGGCGGGGCGGTTCCAACTCGGCCTTAAGAACTGGGGGTATCTGAGTTCCTTACCCCTCCAAGGCTGCCCGTCCTCTGCAAAGTGGCAGGACAGTACCTACTTCAGAAGATTGGAAGTTTTAATGAGGTAAAATATATTATGGATTTTATTCTAAAACATGAGTATAAGAAATGCCACATTCCAGGGCGCCTGGGTGGCTCAGTCGTTAAGCGTCTGCCTTCGGCTCAGGTCTTGATCTCAGAGAGTCTGGGATCCAGGCCCACATCGGGCTCCCTGCTCAGCGGGGAGCCTGCTTCTCCCTCTCCCACTCCCCCTGCTTGTGTTCCTTCTCTCACTGTCTCTCTCTCTGTCAGAAAATAAATAAAATCTTAAAAAAAAAAAAAAAGCCACATTCTGAATCTTTACAAATCGTATTCAATCAACTTGCCTGCGTGGTGAGAAGCTCAATCTCGGTCATGTTTGGGGTCTCCTCCTCATCTCTAGCAAGAATCACTGGCCTATTTGTGGTGTCCAGAAAGCCAGGTTTGGGCCTCTGACCTTAGCCCATCACGGTCCCTGCCAACATTCACTCATGCCCAAGCCAGCCTGGTCCCTAAGGACTGTCAGCCCCCCGCAGTGTAGGCTCTGGCCTGCTTGGGGGCCTCCTCTGAAGGGTTCAGAATATGCCACTTTGGCATAAAGATTATTTTCAGCTAAAGGCAATTGAGAATCAATCAATGTGGGATGAGTTCTCTGCCCTCTCCTTAATTGCCTAAAAGCAGGGCACGAATTTCCCTCTGTGAAGGTGGCATAAATATCCCCCTCTCTTGTCCCAGGATGAGGAAAACAACTGTCGTCACAGGAGGTGGAGGGCCAACGCCAAGATAGTCGGCGTAAACAAACCTTATCTTCCATGATTTTCTGTCACCCTCCCACAATTTATCAGTCCAGATCCCCTTCCTTCATCTAGTCAATTATCTCCATGTGTTAAAATGGTATATAAGTCCCCAAGTCTAACCACATCTTTGGGACTTTTACTTCTTTCCTGTGAAGCCCTGTGCACATAACATTTAAAATACATTTTTTAATTTCGCACCTTTTCTCCTGTTAACACGCCTTTCATCCGCTTAACTCATAGGTCTCAGTCACAAAGTCTAAGAGGGTAGAGGAAAAAAAAATTTTTCTTTCCCGTACCCCTCCCAACCAAGCCCTCTGAGTTCCTTCCTCTCCCCCAGAGGCTGGGGGGGGGGGGGGACGCACGTGGCACCGGGTAATGGGTCAGTGCCAGTCTTTATTACTTGCAGAATCTACTCCAATCTGTTCCATTGGCAGCCTTCAGGGAACTTCTCCAAACCTCTGGTCACACTGGCACCTTCCCCCTCTTCCCCTCCAAAGACCTCAAACTCTGTCCTATGCCCTCAAGAAATATCTCCCACAATCCTCGGCATGAGGCAAGAGAGCCCAAGTGTCACAGGATTTCTTTTCCTTCAGCACCCGTGGTTCTTGGTCCGGCCACTTCAAAGACTGAAGACGTAGACCAGACGGAGTGGTGGGCAGCAAAGCAAGGTTTATTGAGCAAAAGTGATAGTACGAAGCTCCCAAGGAGGGAGGGGACCCAAAAGGGTTGCCACCGGAGTTTCTTTTATTATTATTATTATTTAAACATTTTTACTTAAATTCAATTAACATCTAGTGTATTACTAGTTTCAGAGGTAGAGTTCAGTGACTCATCCGTTGCATGTAACACCCAGTGCTCATTCCATCACGTGCCCTCCTTAATGCCCGTCACCCAGTTACCCCATCCTCTCACCCACCTCCACTCCAGGAACCCTCAGGTCGTTCCCTATGATTAGGAGTTTCTAAGTCTAGGGGTTTTTATGGGCTTGTGGGCGGGCTGTTCTAATCTGATTCACCCTCTCTGCCTCTGTCATCAATCAGGTTTTTGTCATCTATCCGTCACGTGGGAAAGGGAGGCGGGCTCCTTGCAGGGTGGTGTAAAATCCTTTTAAGGGGGGTTTCCTCTTAGGGCGGGGGCCCCTGGTCCCTGCCTGCCTTTCTTCCAACTATCCTTCGTCAAAAACTTGGTGGCAAAGGGGAAAAAACCCAGGAGAACGGCAACATGAAAAACACACATTAACATCTCCATCATTCATCCTGTAAAACAGTAGCGTGTGTTCCGTGAGTGGCCGTGACACGGGTGCCCGAGGCTGGCTTTGGGACATAATTACGGCTGCCCCTGCTGTAGTCGTGCTTTGGGTGTGGCCCATTCACCTTCCTGTGGTCTTACCCACCCACTCGGCCCTGGCGCCCCGAGGGCTCTCTGCTCGAGGCCTTGAAGGCAACGTCCTTGGGTTTCTCACCTGTGACTAAGCAGGTTGGGGAGGGTGGGGGCAAAAGAGGTCGCAGACATTCAGTGGATACATTCCGAAAACAGCTCATCCGGTGTGCAGTCACGCCCTGTGTCGGAAAATGCCAGTTCCCAAAGGTGTCACAAAACAGCTTTGTGCCCGCCAGAGGCAAAGGTGGCAGGAAGTCAGACTGCGCAACTTTCTGCCCTCAGACTTGCCATCTCTCCATCTCTTCCAAGCCGGCCACTAGGGGGGCGTGGGTGGGGGGAAAGGCCGGGGTGGGGGGAGATCATTCCTCTGCATCTCTCTGCCCCGCGCTCGCTCTCTCTGCCACCTCCTGGTGGCCCCCTCCTTCTCCAGGCTCCAGGTTCGGCCAGCAGGGGTGTAGAGGGGAGGGCTCCGCCAGCAGGGGTGTAGAGGGGAAAGAGCTGGTACTTAGTGAAGGTGTATTATGGGTTGCACTATCTCACCCGTCTCTGTACTGGGAGGAACGTTCATTTTTACGGATGAGGACACGGACGCCAGGTGGTGTGTGTCGGCTTTGTGCCCCAGCCCCCAGAGCTAAGAAGACCCAGAACTTGGCGCTCCTCTCTCACTGGAGCCTGGTCTCTGCGATGCCAGGTGACTCATCGGCCCGGGCGGTTTCCCTCCCACCACTCCTGAGGGCCCCGGTCCCCAGCCTAGCAGCAGGGCGTGCACAGAACAGAACGCATCAACTGCCTTTGGCGAGTGTCCCCAGCCCCAGGGCAGAGCAGTTGGCTGAGGAGACCAGCTGTCTGCAGAGGCTCGCAGGAGACAGTAGCCCAAGGAAGGCGCTAAGGAAGGGTAAGGCAGGTCAGCTGGTGCAGAGAAAGTATCCGCACTTCCAGGCCAGAGGGGCTCTCACCAGGGTGGCCAGTCCAGCTGCAGTAGATTGGGCTCAACAGAAGAAATGCAAGCAGCACTGTGTTTCTTCCTGGCTTTTTTCAAGGGTCTTGTGCATTTCCATCCTTCAGGAGAAAATCCTCTATGAGGATCAGGATTCCCCTTGCTTGAATCTTGAAAAAAGGGGAATGTGCTAAGTATTTTTGGTCACACTGAGAGACCACAAGATGACTAGGAAAAGATCTGGCATTGACAAGAGGCATCTAGAAATTTCGCAACGCTTCTCAGCCTCCGTGAATCTTGCAAATATTAGTTTAACCTGCTGGGTAAATTGGTAATAAAATTCTCTTTGTAGTAAGGAAGTGGCAAAGTTAATAGGCTGTAAGCCAGAATAATTCTTGGGTGGTTTGATTGCAGAGCATGCTAGCACCTCTCATTGTGAAGGGCTGAGTTACTTTGCTACCCCTCCCGACTAGAACAGCATTGTTGTTGACTCATCGACATTCCCAGCATTGAGATGCAACTTGGCTCAAAGTAGTTGTTCAATAAATATTATTGTAAAAAGCCTAAAACTTGGTCAAAACCGCACAAAATGAAAACGAAAAGGCTACAGTTAATCTGACTAAAATTATCTAGACTCTGATGAATATTTTCTCAATGTCCATGGGTCTGGAATGGGTCTAAAAATGTCTTCCTTGGTGACCTAAAGCAGAGATCCAGGAAAGCCTTCCCAAGACGGTTTAGAGTGGGAGATCTCCTGATCCCTTGGGTGATCCAGCTAATACTTGACCTCAGTGCCTAGAACCATAACAAATTCTGGATTTTTTACATTTGATGTGAAAAAAAAAGCCAATTTTACCAATAAGGATGTCAACCTCTGTCACAGGTCTAGTGATGTCGGGACATCTTTCACAAATGCATACTGCCCAGTGCCTGAACCTCAGGAATCCAAGGTCACCCAGTGCTCGTGGTTTGAGGACGACGCCTACCTCGGCCTCCCCCAGACAACCACTGTTGAGCATCATCACTACAAAAAGCTGGCCTTGCTCGGGTTTCAATCACTACCTGCCATGAACAGTCAAACTGAGGAAGCAGAAGTCCACGAGAGACTGACCCTTTTCCTATTGGACCACTGGAGAGATCCTTCTGTTGTTACCACACTGCAAATAAATCCTGACGCCTTCTGCATTGATCCCATTCACCATTTCCTTTCTGTTCTTCTGTCTTTTTTTTTTTTTTTTTTTAAGATTTTGTTTATTTATTTGACAGAGAGAGACACAGTGAGAGCAGGAACACAAGCAGGGGGAGTGGGAGAGGGAGAGGCAGGCTTCCCGCAGAGCAGGGAGCCCGATGCGGAGCTCGATCCCAGGACCCTGGGATCATGACCTGAGCTGAAGGCAGACGTTTAACGACTGAGCCACCCAGGCGCCCCTGTTCTTCTGTCTTCATTCAGGAGCCTCAGACCACGTCTTGCCTGGATCCCACTCTGACTTCATAAAATGGCGGCAGTTGTATTGTTGGGCTTTCCTCATTGCACTCAAGGGAACTCTAGTAGAGAGGGGCTCCCATGTGCACATGCTCACAGAGATGGAGACAAGGGTCTTGAGGACATCGGGAGGCAGGAGTCATTGTGAGGAGCTGGGACAGGTGGAAGGTTCTGGAAAATCCAGTGCCCCACCCACTATGTGACTCAGCCACTTTCTTGGCTGGGCTGCTTCTATGGGGCTTCTCAGTCTCCTGCTCCAGGAGGCCTCTGCAGTCTTCCCTCTGGGTGCCATTTTTCTATGCCGTGATTTCTGCCTACTTTGAAACTCTAGCCCACTTGGGGTCCATCATGACCTGCATGTTGTTGAACCCAATGGCCAATGCTCAAGCCCCATTGTTCCTGACCCACCGTCTGCATTAGATCCAGTTCTTTATCTCTCTCTTCCTTGAAAAACATCCTTCCCTTGCCTTCCCGGTTACCACATTTTTCTACGCTTCTAGCCCCTTTCTCAGTTTCCTTCGCTGTTAACATCTTTAAGCTTCAGAGGAAGTGGAATCTCAGAGAAGCGGGTCATTCTTCATTAAGATCCAGGGAAGGTGCCTACGGACGGTTTGCTGACATTGAATTTGTAGGTCTAATCACGAAACCATGGGACCACCTCTCGAAAAGCAATTATTTCTTTGTCAGTTATTATTCCAGCCACATGATAATCGGATTTTAAATCTTCATCTAGTCATTTAAAACCATGTCAGAATGGCATTTAATTCATAAACCCCAAGGTGAAGTTTAGAAGGAAAAATCTTTATGTCATTTAGTTAAAATGTCCATATATTGAAATGAACATTGTCTATTAAGTGAAATAGCACTTCCTCTGTTTCTCAAGTATTTTTCATATCATAAATATATATTATATATACAATATATAAATATGTATTATAAACATATGTATTACATGTAAATATATTATATAAGCCTAGAATATGTGTAAATAGGTATTATATATAACATATGTATTATATATAAATATATATCATATGGGGGTTCTTTTTTTTTTTTTTTAAAGATTTTATTTATTTGACAGAGAGAGACACAGTGAGAGAGGGAACACAAGCAGGGGGAGTGAGAGAGGGAGAAGCAGGCTTCCCGCCGAGCAGGGAGCCCGATGCGGGGCTCGATCCCAGGACTCTGGGATCATGACCTGAGCCGAAGGCAGATGCTTAACGACTGAGCCACCCAGGCGCCCCTATATGGGGGTTCTTACACTTTCCTCCATCCCTTCTCCTCGCCCCACAGCACATGGTATCTGGTCCAGCCGGCAGGCGCAGGTGCATCTATAAAATAGGAAGAGGTTTTTCTTTCTTTCCAGGCCCATTCAAACCAGAGTCCCTGACTGCAGCAACCGGTCACCCTGCTGGTGATAAACCATTTCAAATGAAACCTCTTCTGCAAAGATAAAGAAAACGAGATTCACAGTCTCACCTCCTTGGGTCTTACCGCCTTCCTCTTCTTTTTTCGTAAGACCAGCTGCGCACATTATTTTAAAGCCCTCGGGGAGAGCGCACTTTCGCAATAGAAACTTCTCTTCCTACGCACAGAGGCTACTGCCTCGGCCTCAGTCCCACTCGCTCCCCTCAGTCCTGGCAAGTGAGACGCTTCACAGGACTGTGGGGCCCGGTCTTCATGGCCCCCCTGTGCTCCTCTACGGTCCAGAGCTTAGCGCTGCAAGAGACGGCTCGGGGAGCCGGCCTGGACTACTCCTGGAGGGTTCCGCGAACTTCTGACAAGCGGGCTGTGAGGTAGGGGGAGGTTACCCTCTAAGCCAGCTGGGGAGGTAGACACACCATCTGTCCCATACAGCAAACATCTGGAAGCAGAATCATCCGTCTGCCAGTCCCAACGACCACCCCCAGGCAGTCTTTCTAACTGTTCCTTTTCCGTGCTGTTTCGCACAAAGTCACTGAGGCCAGCTCAAGTATTACTAATAGTCCACGCTTTGTGGTTGCTCCAGCTCGTAGGGCAAGAAGGAAAGCTTTCCGGTTCCTTTCCTGAGGGTAACATAACCCGGGTACCAACAGCGGACAAATACCTCGCCACACACTCGCACATGTAAGGTCAGTATCGTTCACGCTCGTTCACGCTACATGCATATTCTACATAAAATATGAGCAAAAGTATGTTGAGCAAGAGTGAAAACCAGTGCCAAAGGGTCCCAAGCCAAAGCCCCATATGCACCCTGACTCCAGTGTACCCCACATACCCTCTCTGGCTCGAGTTCTAGGGCACGCAGCAGGGGGAAGATTCTTTTGTCCTTGACCTTGAGAGGGAATGGCCTGCAGGGCTTTGGGGAGAAAGAGTAGGAAAGGACGGAGAGCTGAGCTTCTTGGAAGCCTCCCCAAGGAGAAAGAAGTGGTCACCGTGGTTCACCCTTTATCCAGAACAAAAGGAGACAGTGTTGCCTTGCCTGGGGCAAGTTACCCTAGGGCCCTTGAGTTTGTATTCTCTCATGCCTTTCCCACTAGAAGACAGAATTTTGTGGTATAAATTATATCAATTTTATCCCTGGATAAAACGCCTAGAGACGGCGCTCTTGGCCACCCAGGGGCCAAGGCCCAAAGAGAAGGCCCCACTTCCTTTTGACTCTTCACTAGACTGGTATTTCTCAAAGTGTGATAAACGTACCACCTGAAAGCCTGCTCTGAGATTCAGAATCCAGAGCCCACATCCAGATTTTCTGAATCAGAATCTCTTGGAGTAGGTCCAGGAATGTGCATCAGGAGACATATTCTCGTGTGATCTTTTTTACGCATACTCAAGTTTGAAGACCACTGTGTGAACGCGTCTGTGACATCCATTCTCAGCTCTGAAGCACTTGACCTAGATTACTAGATTATATTCTTGGTTCCATCACTCTCTGTTGACTGAGTCTCCGGCTTCCCATCTAGAGGATGGAGAAAACTCCTATCTGCGGCCAGATGTGTGTCTAACAGTCTTTGAAGTCCTGAGATCAGAGGGGCCAGATAAACATAGCACTATTACTTATCCACGATTCACCTGCAAAAGGCCCCCTCTGCATTTTCTTCAGCACCGCGTAGAAACACACCAAGGTAGAAAGGACTTGGGAGCCACAGGGAGTGTCTCCCTGTCACTCCACATACATGGGCAGGTTAAAATGATCCATTTCAAAGAACTTCAGATACGGTTTTTTCCCCTCTTTGCAATATTCTAAATCAAATCTGCAGACTCGTGCTCGATCAAGCCCGAGGTAGCTGGAGTTATTCAAATCTCCAAAGGTCTCAGAGCCAGGATGTGAAGGCAGCTACTCGGTCAGCAGGAAAGCCAGCCCATTTCCCTAGGCCCAAGCAAGCTTCCCCAGCGTGACGGAGTGTTTGCGCCGTACAGAGCATTATGTCATTAATACTCAACAACCCCGTGAGCTGGGCTTTATTGTTTTTTATTTTAGAGACAAGAATGATGAGACTCAGAGAGGTTAAGGAACTGGCCGAAGGTCACACAGCTGTCATCTCACGGAATCCTGCCTGGGCTCTGAGCCACACTCAGTCACTGACCATGGAGGAGTCCATAATGCAGCTCTTCACCACGAGGAGGCCTGGCCTGCTTCTGCCTCGCCCTGAGGCTTAGGGAAGGTGCTCCATAAAAATTGGTGAGTAAACAATGCGTACCTAGGAGTGGTGGCTTGTCCCTGAACTTGGGCAGACTTCCCTCACACAAGCTGCCTGATCCCAGACTGGATCTCTTGAAGCCATCCGCCCTGGACGCCCCACTCCCCTACCTCACGATCTGATGGGATGTTAGTTGTACTGGAAGCCCCCCCCTTTCCCTACCAACTGCTCGCCTCCTATGTGCTATGGAATGAATTTGTGTCACCCCAGAATTCATATGTTGAAACCTAATCGATGATGGGATGGCCTTCGGAGCTGGGGCCTTGGGGAGTGATTAGGTCGTGAGTGTGGAGCCCCGATGAACGGGATTAGCGCCCTTATAAAAGAGACCCCAGAAGGGTGCCTGGCTGGCTCCGTCAGCAGAGCATGCCACTCTTGATCTCAGAGTTGTAAGTTCGAGCCCCACATTGGGTGTAGAGATTACTTACAAATAAAATATTTTTTAATTAACATATGATGTATTATTGGTTTCAGAGGTACGCGTCTATGATTCATCAGTCTTATACCCAGTGTTACAAATAAAATCTTAAAAAGAGAGAGAGAGAGAGATCCCAGAGAGACCCCTTCTGCCATGTGAGTCTCAGCTGGAAGGCAGCCATCCATGAACCAGGAGGAGGGTCCTCACCAGACAGCGTCTCTACCAGAGCCTTGCTCTTGGACTTCCCAGCTTCACAGCCGTGAGACACAAATGTCTGTAGCTTAAGCCCCCCAGTCGGTGGTTTTTGTTATAGCAGCCCGAACAGACTAAGTCACTATGTGCCATTTGCCAGGCAGACAGCTCTAAATATTCTCTTCGCGCTCAGTCTGCGGGACTGACTTCCCTGGTGGCCCCGGCAGGTGAAGAGTCACCGTGTTCCCGGGGTCTGGCCCGCCTCAGTGCTAGGGTCTCCGTCAAGGGCAGGCCCTATCCCTCTCCACCCTGCGGGGCCGCAGCTGCCTTTGTGTATCTAATTACACTCACGGATGTGTGACAAGAGACTGGATGCTCAGCACTGATTCGGAGACTTCCTGTCTGACGGGATCTCCAAGCTTTCCTGATTCGATCTTCTCTTCCTCCTGGTGATCCCATTAAAATTATTACGCGGAACAAAAAAGGCCTCGTTGGACAAGGTCCCAGGGACAGAGAGAACACTCGGCAGACGAGAGGCTTCCGCAGCTTTTAGAAGGTGGAGAGGGTCTGACGCAGTGTGCGCGCAGCTGCGGCCGCAGACGCTGTCGCCCAGGTAACAGCTGGGCCGCCTGGTGGCATTTCCGGAGGCTCCAGATGTGCGGAGTTCAGATGTGACAAGAGGAAGGAAGGGAGAAAAGGTTAGACGAGTGAGATGAAAAATAGACGTACATATTTCTTCTTACACAAGGAACATATGCTCCTTGTAAAATCCAATTAAAATCGAAGCGCCTAAAGTAAAATAGTTCGTGGCCTCCCATCCTCCTGCAGCTGGAACTCATCGCACCTCCTTACCTCCTCCATGCAATTCCTGTTAACGATTTTTGTGTAGCGTCCATGAATTTTCATCTATGTTTTTGAAACATATACAAACACATGTGCCTTTAGAGATTTTTGTTTTTTTAAAGATCTTACTCATTCATTTCAGAGAGAGACAGAGGGGGAGCCCGAGCAGCGGGGAGAGGGAGAGGCAGAGGGAGAAGCAGTCTCCCGGCTGAGCTGGGAGCCCGATGCGGGGCTCGATCCCAGGACCCTGAGATCATGACCTGAGCTGAAGGCAGACGCTTAACCATCTGAGCCACCCAGGACCCCACCTTTATAGATTTTTAAAGATAAAATGAGATCACACTATCCATATATTTTTAAGTATAGGTTTTGCTTTTTGCAGGTATGGGGAAGCCAACAGATCAGGGAACAATCACCATGGAAAAGCTAGTTTGTTTCTCCCAGTTCCCAAACAGAGGAGGATGCCATGCCACCCAGGGCCTTTATTGTGGTTTTTACTGGAAGAAATGATCAGGCAGAGTAAGCAGGCCAGGCAGGTTTAGAATTGGCTAGTTTGAATGAGAGATGCAGGGACTGGCCCTAGCTGCCTAGGCCCAGGCCTTGGGGCCATGAGGGCAGGGGGCTGGTGGTCAGTCTGTGAGCCCTACCAAGGAAGCAGTGGACAGCACAGGCTCTGGGCTAGTTGGTTTGCATATGGAAGGTTATAAGGGCAGCACTGGCTGACTAGGAATTAGCTAGCCCCGGGAGGAGCAGTGTCTCCGGGATCAGCAAGGCCTCAGATGCCAGAGCATCACAAATACAACTAGAAAATACAGTTAACAAGGGCACCAGCGTGGCTCAGTTGGCTAAGCAACTGCCTTTAGCTCAGGTCCTGATCCCGGGTCCTGGGATCGAGCCCCACGTAGGGCTCCCTGCTCAGCAAGGAGCCTGCTTTTCCCCCTGCCTCTCCCTCTGCTCGTACTCTCTCTCAAATAAATAAAAAAAAATCTTTTAAAAAAAGAAAATATAGTTAACACAACATATCTCTAATTTTAAAAACCAAATGATATTGAGAACAACAGTACACATACAATAGCTTTTCATTTTTCATAGCTTCATAGGATCCCATACTTGGCATGTTCGCTCACTTAGAACAGAAACTCCGTAAAGGGACAGTTTTGTCTCTTCTGTCCACTGCCATAAGCCCAGTGACTAGAATCATGTCAGACATAGAGTAGATGCTCAAAAATATCTACTGAATGAATAAACAAGTGGACCATATAATATATTCAAGCACTGCCTAATCAATAGTTTAGTATTTCTTAGTATTCTGAACAATGCTTCAGTAACTATCCTTGTAGATAGATCTTTTTGCATTTGAATTAGTGAGGATTGAGTTTGGAGAGTAAAATAAAACCCGAAAAATTGTGACTGAACTGAGATAGATATTTAAGTTTCTCTCTTACGTTCAAAAAGGCTGGCAGTGGTCAGGTCGAGGCTGGTGTGGTCCTCCCTGGAGCTGGGGCCCAGTCTCCTTCTACCTTGCTGGCTCTGATCTCATTCCCCAGGACACCTCAGCATCCAAGTGTTGTCACAACTCTAGCCAGCAATCAGCATTCCAGACAGAAGAAAAAAGCAGAGCCCCAGGAGTATTACTCTTTCCTTTGAGGAGACTTCCTAGAAGTTGCTGTGTCTGCCTTTACATTATCGCCTAAAACGGGAGTGCACAGCCACCGATCGCGACAAGGATGATGGGAAATGTAGCCATTATTCCCGGGACCCTGTGCCCAGCTCATCCTCCGTAACTGAGGAAGACAGGGTGGTCGGATATTAGGAGACAACTAGCTTTTATTTCCGTCAGATAAGTTTCTGGAAGTAAAATTGCTCTATTGGAAGGTACACGCATTCAAACATTTTTAATAAATACTGCCAAATACTTTCTGGAAGGGTATTGATCAAATCCCTCCAACAGTGTGTGAGAGAACCCGCTTCCCTACTCACTACCATGAATATGGGAAAAACTTTTAAAGAGTGATGATCTGATGGGCAGAAGAATCCATCCAGTGGTGTGTTCATTTGTCTTTACATGACTACCATCATGCTTTAGCCTCTTTGCACATATCTGTTGGCCATTTTCCATTCCTCTTCCATGAACTGCCTGTCCATACCCATTGCTCATATTACTTCTGGGAAGAATTTTTTTTTAATGTTTTCACAAAAATGGAATCATGCTATGCATTTGATTTTGCAACCTGATTTTTTTCATAGATATCGTTCCCTATCAATACATAAGTTACCATCTCGTTCTTTTCAATAGTATAGATTAACAAAATTACATAACCATACTCCCACTGCTGACTCTGTTTTCCACCTAAAGCAAATGTTGGCTCTAATTTCCACCTATAGCAAAAAAAGAAAGAAAAAGAAAGAAAGAAAGAAAGAAAGAAAGAAAGAAAGAAAGAAAGAAAGAAAGAAAGAAAGAAGAAAGAAAAATGCTGTTATGACATCCTCATCATTCATCCTTGCACACATAAGTGTTGACAGATATGTCTGCAAAGTTATTACCCCAGAGAGTTTCTCAGAGCCTTATTCATAATTTACTGACTCTAGATTAAAACCCAGTTTTAAAATCCTGGTTAGGGGCGTCTGGGTGGCTCATTCGGGGAGCCTGCTTCTCCCTCTGCTGCTCTCCCTGTTTGTGCTCCCTCTCTCTCAAATAAATAAAGTCTTTTTTTTTTTTTTTTAATCCTGGTTATACAGAGTCCATATAGTCAGTAGAATTGGTATCTAATCAGTAATCCTTTGGTGGCAAGTGACAGAAATCCAACCCAAACTGGTTTACTGGAACCGACTGTGCCCATAATCCCTAATTTAGGAGATGCTTTCTTTATTCCTTGTATTAGATACTAGAGATTAGTCCCTTTCCATCAAAACTCTCCCCTATGGACACTGTCACAGTAGCCCCAGGATGATTGTCTCAAGGATATCTAAAAGGGTATTGGTAGCCTAGGTCCATAGAAGAATTCCCTTAGGAAGCCAGAGGCAATTGTGGGCAAAGCCTTCCTATCCCTTGCTGTGCTTTGAAGGTGGGAGTGAAGGTTGCCCCTGGGTTTCCACGAGGAGCAAAAGAGTTAAGATGCCTCTGTCTTGGAAGCCTTTAGGCACCAGTGGGGCTGGGCTGTGGTGTGGGAAGTGCTGGGAGAAGGGACTCTCGGATCCTAAGACAAATGGGGGTCTGTACTACAAGGGTAGCTTTCTCAGTCCCCAGGAACAGGCTTGAGGCTTTCTCAGCTCCTCAGGGGGTGCTCAGGACCTGGTCAGTAGACTTAAGTGCCATCCCCTAGGAATCCATAGTTATCCATAGCTCTTCCCCAACGCCTGTCTTCTTGAGCTGAATCTAGAATGGTGAGAAAGCCCAGGAGAGCTGGTATGAGCCTACACTTCAGAGGGAGGTCTCCATTGGTGTGCACTCCCGCTTTGCGCCCCCCCCCCCCCCCCCCGCCCCTTATGCTGTTTGGGTCCTGATGCTCCTGCCAGGCGGGGGGGTTTCACACATCTTCAAAGGAGGAGTGTTAAGCAGATTGAAGCTAATAAAAAACTAAAGCCTGGAGCAATCAGCAAGCTCCCTCAGATTCCTGAGAGCTAGGCAAACACAAAGGAGGGATGAAAGTCTCTTGCTAACCCGGAGGGAAACTGAAACATCCAAGAGTGGATTCTTACAGACAGTAATGTGACAGAGTTCATAGAAAAATTATATGAACATCGGAAGTTACTGAAGCTCGTTCTCAGTTGTATTGGGAGACCCATCATTGCACCCAGAGAAAAAACGGTCTACTGTGGTAAAAGCTAATGTAATATAGCATACATATCATTCTGGAATAAAATAAATAGAATAATATACTTTATATTTCCCAAGTGCTTTTCGTTTTTGGAGATTTCAATACCAGAGCACTCAGCCAACATTATCTTACTGCTCTACCATGTTTCCTTTCTATAAATTTCCCTTAATATATTCAAAACCTACTTCTCGCTGACAGAAACAAGTCAAGAATGCCTCGGTAAGAATGAAGTTAGGTTTCTAAATGTAAAAGTCCCCCATAGGGAAGAGACTACACCACAGAGCTCGCAGGTAACACTTGACTCTACTCACTGGGCTCATGGGGGGCTCCATTTTGAAATCTCAAGACACTGAGGGGTCTCCACGCCCGGACTGCTCAGGCAGGCCCAGGGAAGGGACCCAATTACACATGAGGTGACCACGGTTGCCTCCAAGGACGCACTGCTCTGTGGTTACCAAGGCTCCCTGCATTGTAGCGTGTGCGGGTTTGTAATCCATTTTCTCCTTGTCTTTTCGGGCACCATGAATCCCCACAATGAGGTTAACCATAGATCAACTTATACCAGGAAGTGATGGTTTCTTTCTGTCTGACTTGAGGAATCCAAGTGGCTAGAAGCTAACCTCTTCTCTTCTTGAAACCTGGGCTGGTGGGAGGACTGCTGGCCTGGAAATCGTGTCAGGCACTGTTCAAGGGCCTCTCTGAGCCTCAGTTTCCTAATTGGCCCTAAATTTCCTAAAAATGAGGAAACAGCCTCAATGATCCATCCCTAAGGAGCCCGCCTGCCAGTAATAGAATTCCATGAATCTCTGATGTCATAAGAGAGTTGAAATTATTTAGAATTGAAGTAATTCTCTATTTTTTTTAAAAAAAATTTTATCTTTTTTTTTAAAAGTAAGCTCTTCGTCCAATGTGGAGCTCGAACTCACGAGCCCTGAAATCGAGAGTCGCATGCTCTACCGACTGAGCCAGCCAGGCACCCCTCCAATGTTTTTTCAGATGAGTATATTACATCCCCTCTCTCTGCACCAAGAGCTACAACATGATGATCTCTGTCTTTCAAGACAACCAAAAGTGACACAAGGTCCAGAATCCAAGGACCCGGAGCCACTGAGGCAATGACCACGCCCACTTTGGGCAGGGGAGTGGTCCCAGCACTCGAAGCTCCTCTTGTAATTGCAAGCTGAAGCCTCCAACTAATGTCTGATTCCACTTAATGTGTTCACCGAAAAGTGCAATCCGATCTCCCCCCAACAAGAATGAGCAGATTCATGGCCACACAGGTAATGTAACTTCTGTTCTTTTCCCTTCCTATTTGTTAGTTCTAATTTCGTGGGGGCAGCGATGAAAGGAGCATTCTGATCCTCTTAAGCTTCAGCTTGGAAAAAATACATAAATGTGAATAAAAATTCCCCCTTCTCTTCATTCTACCAAAGCCCTGTGGAATCAATTTTACCACACCAAGCCCCACTGAAATCAATGGGGTAAGCTCCTGAATTCATTTCCATGGGACTTGGCATTGTGAAAATAATTGGATTTCACTGCAGACTAACACTCCTTTCAGGAAATAGAGAAAATGTGCCTTTGCTAGTAGGTGGGGGTGAAAACTCGTCTAAGTGCTGGTAGGTTTCACCCTGTGTTTTCTGCATTGTCTTGTCAAGAAGAGCTATTATCAAGTCCCAAATGAGCTCCGCAGTACTACCCTCAATGAGGTGTTTAAAACTGCCTTCCCTAGTGAGAATGAAAGCACTTCTTTTGTTCCCATCTTTAAAATTAACTGCATAGTATTACCACCATCAATGAGGTGTTTAACATCAAAATTGCCTTCCCTGGTGAGAAGAAAAACACTTACTTTGTTTCCTTCCTTAAAATTAATTGAGGTTTTTAAAAACTCATCCTTATTCAACCAACAGTTGCATAGAAGGGGGAGGAGAGAAGAAGATGGAATTTTAAAATGTTGCCTTTGGTAGCCCATCCAAGGTTTTCAGTGCGTTCTTTCTGTTTAGATCACTGGCTGGACTCTTTTCTGCCCCTCTGCTTTATTATTCCCCCAGAATATTTTATAACACTGGTCATTGGTGTGACCCTGGGTAGGGATTAAATCATAGGTACTTGCTAAAATGAAGGAACGAAGGAATGACTCCATCGACTCAGATATTCCTTCTTAGTTTGCAAATTTACTACAAGTCTACTCGTCTGTTGGTGTTAAAGAAACCGCTTTTTTTTTTTTTTTTAAAGATTGTATCTATTTATTTGACAGAGAGAGACACAGCGAGAGAGGGAATACAAGCAGGGGGAGTGGGAGAGGGAGAAGCAGGCTTCCCGCCGAGCAGGGAGCCCGATGCGGGGCTCGATCCCAGGACCTGAAATCATGACCTGAGCCGAAGGCAGCCGCTAACGGCTGAGCCACCCAGGCGCCCCAAGAAACCGCTTCTTAAAAATTAAAATTAGTCTCTAGTATTAAAATCTGAGGGGGCTTTGGTAGATATGGCTAAAGATGCTCCCTGTCCCCATTTTCCTCTGGAGTTCCAGAAGCGGCTCTAACTTTTATAACCCTCTGGCTAGTACTCAAGCTGTGGGGTGTTCTGTGGCCGCTGCCTTTTGCAAGATGGGGAAGAATGCAGAAGGTAAAGAGGCAAAGTCTTGACTTTTGCAGGTCAGAAGGCCAGGTAGGACATAAGAGCAGTAAGGGTAGAAGAATATTAGATAAAGAACCAGGCTCTGATCCCGATGAGAAATTCCCCACAGGAAAGGAGAACTTGAAGGGGCAGGGTCGGAACCAAGACAATGACTGTTGGCATTTTTCCGAGAAAGCCCCCACGTCCTGGCCCCCTGCTCCCTAGGCTGACCTGCAGAGGGAGGAGCAGATGATGAAAAATTCAATAGGCTTGGGGGTCCTTGAGCTGGATGACCCATGCCTCAAGAACACAGGGAAGCTGGAAGACACCCAGAGCACCCCTCCTCCCAGCACGCATGGATGAGTAGACTAGAATGTCTGCTGCTTGCGTCTGGGCCAGTGGGCCTGAGACAGCCTCACAGAGAACATGGTGCCCTAAGCCATGGGATGTTCCCCATGCCTGAGACGGGCGTGAGTACAGCAAGGAGAGTTCTCTGACTTAAGGAGACCCTGCCACAGGAGTGAGAAGGATGAAGCAGTGGCCTACATAGACCTACAAGGACAAAAAGCTGATAAAAAAGATGAATGTTTTAGGGGGTGCCTGGGAACTCCTCACCGTGACCGCCCCCTCCAACCTTTAGTGTCTATGCCTCCACACGATGTAAGCTCCCTGGAATGGAGACTCCAAATCCTGAATGGACTGAAATTTTGTCTCCACTCCTTGGTGAAATGGGACCTAAAAATACAAAATGAATTCAATCATAGAAAAATAGTTACATTTCCGGAGGCGCCTGGGTGGCTCAGTCAGTTAAGCGTCTGCCTTCAGCTCAGGTCATGATCCCAGAGTCCTGGAATCAAGCCCCACATCAGGCTCCCTGTTCAGTGGTGAGTCTGCTTCTTCCTCTTTGATCTCTCTTGCTCTCACTCTCTCTCTCAAATAAATGAATAAAAATCTTAAAAAAAAAAAATAGTTACATTTCTTTGTGCACCTTGAGTTTGTGGAATGAGATTTGTACCTGCCTGAACTCGGTTCATTTGCAAAGATGTTATTTTTATAAATAAAGAAACCAATTATTACAACTGTGCATGACCAAATAAAACCTGAAACATGTTTCTAAAGTGCATTTATTGAGTGTAAACTATGTACCAGGTCTGACCTATTCTCTTTATATACATGATCTCATTTATATTCCTTAAAATTCACAGGTGCTGGTACCCCCTTTTTGTGTTTAAGGAAACAGAGATTTAGAAAAATTACTTTTTTTTTTTTTAAGTATACCCTACACCCAACATGGGGCTCGAACTCACAACCCTGAGATCAAGTGTCACACGCTTACCGACTGAGCCAGCCAGGCGCCCCAAGAGAAGTTAAATAATTTGCCCAAGGCCACATGTGATAAATAATAGAGACAGAGTTCAAACCCAGGAATGTCTGACTCCTAAATCAATATTCTTTTTTTTTTTTTTTTTTTTTTTAGGATCTTACTCTTAAATAATCTGTACACCCAATGTGGGGCTTGAACTCACAACCCTGAGATCAAGAGTCGTTTGTGTGGGGTGCCTGGGTGGCTCAGTAGGCATTTGCCTCCGGCTCAGGTCATGATCCCAGGGTCCTGGGATTGAGCCCCATGTAGGGTGTGTGGGGCTCCTTGCTCAGTGGGGAGCCTGCTTCTCCCTCTCCCTCCGCTCCCCCGTTCGTGCTCTCTTTCTCTCTCTCTCAAATAAATAAATAAAATCTTTAAAAAAAGAGTCGCTTGCTCTACAGACTGAGCCAGCCAGGCACCCCCTAAGCCAATATTCTTAACCACTAAATTAAGCTACATACTGTCCCCTTGCTGGCTTCCCAGATCTCGCTGGAACATTTCTTTCTGCTGCTCCTGCTGTTTGTAGTTTCAAGGCACTCATGCATTCACGTAATGGAGCCCTGGGTACAAAGAAGCACAAAGTTCATATCCTTCTTGCTCCTCGATACCAAATTGCCCAATAACTAAGTGGTTTACTGCTGTCATAATCTTAGTGCCCTGATTTAACTAGTTGTAGCTCACTTTTGCAGCCTCTACACCTTGTGAGTTCATCAAAATTGCTGATTAATTAAACTTCACGAAGGAGCAAAATGTGACAGACCAAAGTTCTAGACCAGAAGTCAATATACTGACTATGTTCCTTGGTTTCTCATTCTTGCTCTTCCCTTAACCAATTGTTTGATCTTGGGCAATCACTTAACCACTCTGACCCTCAGTTTCTTCATCTACAAAATAAACACAATCTTACAGTCCCCTTCCGGCTCTAACCTTCCATGATTCTGAAGAGCCAAGATCAAGTTTATTATTTTATGGGAACTCGAACTGTACTTTTCCAAATATGAACTGTTCTCTGATCTCTATCTGTATCTCAGGCCTAGATTTAAATCTCCTACATTCTGGCATAAGGCACAGGTAAAGAGTTTCACAGAGATGGGAAATTACATATAACAACACCTCATCTTGATAGCATTAGGAAAAACATGAAGACTAAAGATGAAATTGTTTTCAGGAAGACTCTATATAATGCTATACAAAGAAACGTAAGAATTGCTGTAAAAAGATTTTATCACTTTGTCTAAGATGTGGAGGAAAGAAGTCATCCTGATAAAAAGACCTCACACAGGACAATTGTCTTGTGTCCTTTGAAACTGCCTACCATCCTTTCTTTAAAATATTTTCTGGTATTTGGTAATCCTTCTCATATGGCTGTTATTTCCATTTCCTTGAGTGTTAATTCTTTGATTCATTTAGTTTGTTATTTTTCCTTGCATGATACTGACCCTGCTCAAGTGCTTTATTATTCTCAGGGTGGACACATGACTTAGACCTATGCAATCGGAATATTTCATACCCCTGGCTAGAGTGTTTATTTAAGGGATAAATGGATTCCCAAAAGAACCTCAGGACATTGGCAGGAACTATCAAGAAAGAGAAGTTCTCAGGTTGCCGAGCTAGAGAATGTACACGCTGTGGGCTACTAGAAGCCATCTGGCCACTATATAAGAAGAACTTGCCCGAGATTGAGGCTGACACAGAAAAAGCAAAGAATACAGATCAAGAAGAACAGGCTTCCTGATTATATTATTCGAGTACTTGGATGCCATGGTTTACTCCCTAGTCTGTCAAAAACACAGCCAATAAATCCCGTTCGCGTTTAAGCAGAAGCCATTTTAAATCATAATTTGTTTTGTCACTTGCAATGAAAATTAATCAAACTAGAATTTGTGACCCTGTAGACAAAGTCCATAATTCTCCACTTCTCCACATCAGTAGATGCCCAAGGGGTCTTTCTAAAATTGAGGTAATTGTTTTGCCACAGAAAAAGGTAAAGTGGAATCATATCATATCTTTCATTTACATGTTGATTTTGGAAACTAACCCCCATGAAGGATGTAACTTCACAATCTTATTTAATTCTCAAAGCAGCAAACAAATTGATTGACATTTATTAATGTTAAGGATTAACGTAAAAACACACGGCACAAATCCTGCAGGTAAATAGGAACACTTGAGAATTTTCTACCAGTTGCCAAGTTACCACCAGCAATTGCATTTTTTCTGAAAGCCAGGCTTTTTCTTTTTCTTTTTTCTTTTAAAGATTTTATTTATTTATTTGTCAGAGGGAGAGAACAAGCAGGGGGAGCGGCAGGCAGAGGGAGAAGCAGGCTCCCTGCTGAGCAAGAAACCCGATGCGGTGACTCAATCCCAGGACCCTGGGATCATGACCTGAGCTGGAGGCAGACGCTTAATGGACTGAGCCACCCAGGCATCCCAAGCCAGACTTTTTGAATGCCCAAATATCTACCTTATGGCCTCGCTTCTAGAATTTTCTTTTTTTTTTTAAATATTTTATTTATTGGGGCTCCAATAAATAAAATTTTATTTATTTATTTATTTATTTATTTGAAAGACAGAGAGCATGAGCCAAAGGCAGATGCTTAACCGACTGAGCCACCCAGGCGCCCCATCTTCCAGAATTTTCTTACATGACATGGGAATCAAGAGCTGATTGTCTAAAATTGAGAGATTAAGAAATTAAAGATTAAGTATAATACCTAAATGTGTGACAGGTGGCCAACAAAAGAATAATAAAAATATAACTAACAACAATTGGGAGAAGGAAGGGATAGTGTAAGTGATATGGACTTATCACCTTTCACATTCAAAGGTGGAATAAGTACTTCTTAAAGTTGAAAAATCAAGAAATAGAAACATTAGCATGTAACTTAGAGTTACGAAAATAACCACCCAAAGACAAAGATAGAAGATGACATAACTTTGTAAATATAAGCTGTTATTTTTAGAGTGGGACCAGGCATCGATGAGAAGGGGGAGAGATTTTTCACCTTCATTTTATGCCTTTTATTTCCCCTTAAAAGTTTCATTTCTGGGAGTCTGTATAATTTATAATTTTTAAAAATTGGCCAGAACTTAAAAAACTCTGTTCATCTAGGCAGCTTGCTCCCTATCTAGAATGTCCATTTCCAGCATTCTCTATCACATGGGCTCCATCTCAGCTTCCCACCTCCAAACCTACAAACACTTTTTTTCTTTGAAAACGGGGGAAGTGTCTCTCCTCTGACCTGAGGTTAATCTCTCTATGTGTGCGTAGAATCCATGTTCCTCCCACTCCTTCAGAAATTGTTACCCTTTTTTCCTTCAGTATCCCCAAACTCTCCCTCTACTGGTTCCTCCCAGTCACAGATGCACGAGTTCAAGCTACTCGCATCTTACTAAAAGCTGTCCGGACGCCATGACCCTTTCCATCTTCCCCTCTCTTCTCTCCTTCACAGTCAAACGTCTCCTTTTCCTACTCCTGAACTCACTCCAGTGTTGAGTCTGTCTCCATCGCTCCACCAAATGGTTTTGCTAAGCTCACCAATGGTTCCAACTTTTGCTAAGCTCACCAATGGTTCCAACCTCTACATCCATTAATAGCAGTATTCCTCTTCCTTGATTTCTCCCCCAGCTACAGGGGACCACTGTCTTCTTAAAATATTCTCTTCTTTGACTTGCAGGACACCTCATCTTTTCACTGTGGTTTGTCTACCTTGTGACCTCATGGATTGTTTGGTGTAAAAGTTTTCTCTTCAGTGTGGAATATTTCTCAGGTCAAGCTATAACCTCAGCCGTGACATTGACTAGAGCATTTGCTTTACACAGACCACCGCACTCCACATGCACCCCTTCATGCCAAATGCTTCCTCAGTCCTCTGCTTGTTTCTTCAGTCACCCTCAAGAGCGGGAGCCATCTTTCAGGTTGTTCCATGGGGGAGCCATCTTGCACAAAGGCCAGCTTGCCACCGGAGTTTTTACTGGATTTCTTCAGAGACACAACGTAGCTACAGTTTTAATGGATGTGCTTCTCCTTGTAGTGGAAAACTTAATCTCATGAAATTAAGAGAATTCAGCCACTTGTGGCTTAAAACACAATTTGGGGGGTGATGGTGGATATTTCTCAGTTTATTAGGATTTTCTCCCTGTCCTCCTCTGATCAGGTTTCTTGTGGGGGCCATGGTAGGGGGAGAGGCTTAGGTGTCATCCTAGCATCGTCTCTGTACTTCTCTCTTTCCATGCTTTCTTCCCTGTAGGATCTACTGAGAGTGAACTGTCTGATCTCCCAGTACAAGCAGTACACATTGGTCACCGGTGGGGAGTTTGAGGGCTCTCCCCTATTGATTGGCCCTATGTGGATCTCAGGGGCCTGATGACTTGTTGAGAACTAGCTGCTGCCTCCTTTGCAGCCCCGGCCATCCAATCCTCTAGCCTCATTTGGATCATGCTGCCTGGGAGGCACCTCAGCATTCCTCTCTCACTATGGAACTTTTTGGATTCCTCTAGGACCTGTGAGAGACGTGTGTGTGGGTGGGTGTGCGTGTGTGTGTGTGCACGCGTGTGTTGGGGGAAAGGAAGGGAGCAGTACAGTTGGTTATCAGAGCAATAAAAGGCTCTCTCTGTGCTCATTTCTACTCTTCTAAAGGCCAACCCAAGATGGCTCAGGGCACTAAATGGGTTGTCTTCTCCCAAAGGTCCAAACAAGCCAACACTTCCCCCCCTCACCTTCTCCTTCATTCACACTAATTTTCCTAAATTCTCTTTTTAAACTTTTTTTCTCTGAAATCCTCCCACAGCCCAAAAAGGAATTTGTCTCCATAGGGTGAGAAGGTTTTTTCTTTTTCTTTTTTAAAATATATACCATTCTTCTTAACTTCGTGGTCCATGGTCTATGCCCTGAATCTCTATGTAAAGTCAACTTTTTAAGAATAAAAAAAAAAAAATACATGTATCTTTTCTTTCTCTCAAGCCCCTGGCTCTTGAAAAGTACTTCAGCTTTCAGACCATATTGCTTTTATTTTAACTTTAAAAAAATTATATTGGCTGTGAATTGTTTAAGACCGATGAAATCACAGACCTGTACCTCTGAAACAAATAATACATCATACGTTTAAAAAAAAAAAGAAGAAGATAGTAGGAAGGGAAAAATGAAGCGGGGGAAATCAGAGGGGGAGATGAACCATGAGAGACTATGGACTCCCAGAAACAAACTGAGGGTTCTAGAGGGGAGGGGGATGAGGGGATGGGTTAGCCTGGTGATGGGTATTGAGGAGGACACGTTCTGCATGGAGCACTGGGTGTTATACACAAACAATGAATCATGGAACACTACGTCAAAAACTAATGATGTACTGTATGGTGATTAACATAATAAAATAAAATAAAAATTATATTGGAACTCAGGCACTATTCTCCCCTCAAGGCAATGAAACCCACAGGAAGAAGAAGAAAATAAGTGAGAAAATTCTTGGCTTAAAATGCACACATAGGTATGTAATCACAGATTCTTTTACTTGCCATCTTCCCTCATGCCAGAGAATTCATGAAAGCAAAACCCACATTTCTTGTCTTTTAAATTGCCAGATTTCTGCGGCCTTTCACCCCGCTCAAGTTTCAGAAATTTTCAGTGAAAAGGAGGAGAGAAGAACAAAATAGAAGCAAAATCCTAAGCTTCAAAACTCCTTTGTGCCTGTTTTTACGAAGTTTCACTTGCTGTAACAGAAAAGTGGGCAGTTTTTATGTAACAGTTGGACGTTGATTATTCCAGCATGTATATAAATTACGTTTAAAAAAATCTTACCCAATTTAAGTTACTTTTTTGGCTTGATTATTCTGATTCAAGCATTTTTGAATCAAAGTCCACAAACATTTAATGGAAGGAAAATTTCTTTTTTACTTCGTAATTTATCATTATTGCACAGCACTTATTTTAACTTACTAAAATGTATTGATCTTGAAAACACATATACCTGAAATTGGAAGCGTAACGATAAGCCGGCGGTCCTAAGTGTGGACATTATAAAATAGAAAAAAAAAAGGCAAGGAAAAAAAAAAGCTCTAAGGGGTTAAGGTTTGGGGCACTTTTCCATGCTGCCTCCTGGCTATTTGTCCAGTTGGGGGTTACTGTTTGTTACTCTAAGGGAACAGTACGATCGTCCTCGGCGCCGTTGTTTTCGACCAAAACCCCAGGCGAGAGGAAGCCGGGATCGCCAGGGCTGCGCGCGGGGATCCAAACCCAACCCTGCGGGGCAAGGGCGAGTTTCAAAGACGACTCCACGGGCCACAGCGAACTGGACTAATCGTCTGACCTTACTATCATCATTATTACGATTTAACATGTTAACTCTTTAACATTCCTAAATGCCCCGCGTCTGGGACGGCCTCTGAAGGCTCCGCTCGTCTACATTCAAAACAGCGCCGGAAGCTGTTTTCTGACAGGATCAAAAGATGGAGGCGAGCTTTTGTTTACTTCGGCCCCGCTCAAAACAAGCGTCTGCGGGCCAAAGCGCGCACACCTCGCATTCGACCCGCGCCTTGGGGTCCGCGAGGACGCGGCGGCACGCGAGCCCTTGGCCCGCCCCGGCTGCCCTCCGCCGCCCCGGCCTTCCGGGCCTCCACGCCCCGCGCCGCGGCGGGCCGGCGGAGGGAGGGAGGGAGGCGGCGGGAGCGCGCGCGGCGTCACAAAGCCGAGCCGGAACGCCGAGGTCGGCGCCGGAGACCGGGGCGCCCCGGGCGAACCCACTTGCGGCCCGCCTTCGCGGGGCGGGAGGCGCGAGCGATCGCTGCCCCCTCCCCCTCCGCCCCTGCGGGCGCCCCTCGGCCGCCGGGCCGGGCCGCTGCGTCGCGGCCGCTCGGGCGCCGCAAAGCGTCCTGGGAGAACCGGCTCGCGCCGGAAGGACGCGCGGGCGCTCGGCGGCGGCGAGGTTATAAAAGGGAAGGAGCCGGCGGCGGGCGGAAGTGGGCGGTTCAGCTGCTCCGGGCGCTGTTGTTTGGCGTTTGGGCCTCCCGAGGGGCGTTCTGTGGAGGGCCGCCGGTGCAGGCCGCAGTGACAGGGCCGCTCGCCCCCGCGCACCCCGCCTCTTTCCCGGTGCAGCGTCTGCTCGCGGCCTCCGCGACCTGCAGGCCCAACATGGCGCAGGAGGTGTCGGAGTACCTGAGCCAGAACCCGCGGGTGGCCGCCTGGGTGGAGGCGCTGCGCTGCGACGGCGAGACTGACAAACACTGGCGCCACCGCCGAGAGTTTCTGCTCCGCAACGCCGGCGACCTGGCCCCGACTGGCGGCGATGCCGCGGCTAACGCGGAGGAAGCTGCCGACGCCGAGAGCGGGAGCCGCAATCGGCAGCTGCAGCAGCTCATCTCCTTCTCCATGGCCTGGGCGAACCACGTCTTCCTCGGGTGCCGGTGAGTGAGGAAGCGTCCCTGACCAGCTCTCCCCGTTTTGTCTTCCGCCCCCGAACGGGGGCCCGGAGCCTCCGCGGGGAGGGGGAAGTTGTGAAGCGCGGGAATCTGCGGGACTGGCCGCCCTCTAAGGGTGAGAAGGGCGTCTCTGCCAAAAGCCGACATGATGAACAGCCTGCCCCGGTTGGGGGGGGGGGGCGTTGCGGGGGGGGCGGCTGGTGGGGTTGTTGGTTGACAACGCGCTCGTGGTGGACGCCGAGTTTAAGGATTGGTGAGGAAGGACCCCGCCTCCCAGGCCCTGGAGCATTTGTTTCTGGGGTTCCAGGAAACAGAAAGTTCCTGGCGGTTGGTAGACTTTCTTGATTACAACCAGGAAATGCAGTTCCTGTGGCCTGTTTTTGCGCACCCGAAATAGGAGCTTAGAGAAAACACTTTTTAAAAGCGTCTTTTTCTTTTTCAGGTACCCACAAAAAGTTATGGATAAAATACTTAGTATGGCTGAAGGCATCAAAGTGACAGATGCTCCAATCCATACAACAAGAGACGAACTGGTTGCCAAGGTGAAGAAAAGAGGGATATCGAGTAGCAATGGTTAGCAGATCATAGATGTGAACATACATAGGAGTTTAGAACATAAGTCTGATATCATTAGGAATTACTGTTATTACTAATTTTTTTAACAAGCTAGAATTTTTACAATGTTATTAATCAAGTTGGAATGTTAAACCTAAATTATGTGTCTTTGTGTTTTAGGCCCTGATTTTGATAGTTTCCTTTGACTGCTTTAGATTTTCAAGTGTCAAATGTTGTCTATGCTGTTGATCTTTTTAATATTAGAAATTAAATGATGTCATTCAACACTGTTTTAAGAAATTAATGAAGTTATTCCGCACTTTTTAAAGAAATGACTAGCCCTGAAATATTTTTGCCTTGTGTCTTTATTTTAACAAGTATCTGTCTCGTAAATTTTCAGCTGATATGTATGAGCTAGACTTAGTCACATGTCTGTTTTCCTTCTTTTTAGAAGGGGTAGAAGAGCCAGCGAAAAAACGAATCATCGAAGGAAAAAACAATTCTGCAGTTGAGCAAGATCATGCAAAAATTTCTGCCAAAACAGAACGTGCATCAACTCAGCAGGAAAACAGCTCAGCATGTACAGGGCCATCTACGAAATCAGAGAGTAGTGGGAACTCCACTCGAAGCTCTGGCACGTTGAGTCAGAATAGCTCTACAGGTGATGGAGATCGGTCTCTCTCCAGCCAAAGCAGCAGCATTTCCTCTCAGGTGACAGCGGCAGGGTCTGGAAAAGCTTCTGAATCAGAAGCTCCAGAGAAGCACGGTTCAGCATCGATTGTTTCTTCGTTGTTGAAATCCAGTGTGAATAGTCATGTGACCCAATCTGCTGATTCCAGACAACAAAGTGGATCACCTAAAAAGAGTGCTCTGGAAGGCTCTTCAGTCTCAGCTTCTCAAAGCATCTCCGAGATTGAGGTGCCTTTGTTGGGCTCCTCCGGAAGCTCAGAAGGAGAGTTGCCACTGTTGTCTTCTAAACCTGGTTCAGAGACAGCGTCAGGTGGGTTAACTTCCAAAACTAGTTCAGAGGCAAGTGTTTCACCATCTGTTTCTAAAAATAGTTCCCCATCAGGCACATCCTTATTAACTCCCAAGAGCAGCACATCGACAGGTACATCGATGCTGACTTCCAAAAGCACTTCACAGGTAGCTGCATCACTGTTAGCTTCCAAGAGCAGCTCCCAAACCAGTGGATCTCTAGTTTCCAAAAGCACTTCCTTAGCCAGTGTGTCCCAGCTGGCTTCTAAGAGTAGTTCTCAGACTAGCACATCACAGTTGCCTTCTAAAAGTACTTCACAGTCAAGTGAGAGTTCTGTCAGATTTTCTTGTTGCAAGTTAACCAATGAAGACGTGAAACAGAAACAACCTTTTTTCAACAGACTGTATAAGACGGTGGCATGGAAGTTGGTAGCTGTTGGTGGCTTTAGTCCCAGTGTGAATCATGGCGAGCTCCTAAATGCAGCTATTGAAGCTCTGAAGGCAACACTGGATGTGTTTTTTGTTCCGCTAAAAGAACTAGCAGATCTGCCTCAAAATAAAAGCTCTCAAGAAAGTATTGTTTGTGAATTGAGATGCAAGTCTGTGTATTTGGGCACTGGCTGTGGAAAAAGCAAAGAAAATGCAAAAGCTGTTGCATCAAGAGAAGCACTGAAGTTATTTCTCAAGAAGAAGGTAGTGGTAAAGATATGTAAAAGGAAATACAGAGGCAGTGAAATAGAAGATCTGGTACTCCTTGATGAAGAGTCAAGGCCTGTAAACTTACCGCCAGCATTAAAACATCCTCAAGAGTTATTATAATATGTCCAAAATACCACTGCATATCATGTCTGGTATTTGAAGAGAAAAACTGGCTTACTTTTGTATAATATAAAACACAGGCTTTCACAAATTTTGTATTGCTTTTTTCCAGTTTTGCAGAAAATTTACATTCTAGTTCTCTTCACACAGTAGAAGTTGTAAATAATTTATGAATGACAGTACATATTAAAAAGTATGCATTAACAGCATACCAGTATGCTGTTTTATTTGCTGAAGAAAATACTGTCTTCTATTTTTAATGATCCATTAGGTACGATGTGTAGTTCTGTAGAATCTTAAAACTTTTGTACTACTTTCAATTTGGTGAAAATGTATTAAATTATCTACCATGCCTTTTTTTTTTTCCTAGCTGAATAAACCTCCACATCAAAGAAAAGGGGACCATAGTATTTGAATGTCTGAAAGTCTGTGAAGCTTAAGGTTTTAAAAATGTTGCCCATAATGTTGAACATGTCTGCTAAAGAATAAAAGAAAAAATAGTTGCCTCAGACTATTTTTATGAGAAGTTGTAAGCATTTTTTAGATATAAAGCAGTATAAAGTACTTAAGGTTATTTTATTCTGAAGTTGTTTAAAATTCACCATGATTTTGACCGCTGCAGATTCTTTAAGTGGGTTAATTTATGTTTGAGGTAAAATACAATTTACACTTTTTCTTAAAGACATAAATGTGGGTTTCTATATTAAGCATATTTTGTGACTACTATTAATAGATTGATTTGTTTAGATATTAAATGCTTTAAGCTATTTTACCTTTTCAAGAAGTCGTGTTTTTTTTCTCCCCTCTAAGAACCAATTCCTGCAAATGGGCTTCCCACTACTGGTCGTTATAAATTACAATCAGGTGATTTTTCATAGCTGATAGACAACTTTTTATGGATAGAGAAGTTAGAGTTTGCAAATCTAGAACTAGTTGAACTAGATGGTTTTTTTAATTTACAAATCTAGACGAATACTGGGAACAATGGAGAACCACGTGCAGCTCGAATGAGCTTGTTCAGTTGAATTACATTTGTTAGTAATGAAATGGAATCCTGTGTCTGTTAGGTGATTCCGACTGTTACTCTCTTGTATATTCTGTTTCGTTTTTCTCCAAACTCTGGCCCAAAATGTTACCTTGATGGCCTTTCTTCTGTCTAGCTGCTGCACATTGAGCAGTGGTGGCAATGATGTATAGAGAAAAATGAAGAAATGACCTTTTATATGCTAGTTGTATTGGAATAGGAAAATTGAACATAAGTAGCACAATTTTAAGTATGCAGAGGATACTTCTATTTTACATTCTAGAACTAGACAAGGATACATACTTGAAAGGGTCAGCTTTCATTTTACCAGATAATCTTTAATGATTCAGTTTTGAGGATGTTTCAATTAGATACCAAAGTCCATATTCTGTAAATGGGTTGCCTTTATATGTTGTGAGAAGCAGTAACATGAATGTTATGAAAGCACTTCTAATTATCCTAAGTCTTGGAATGTGTTATTTTGTGGGACAATGATTCCCAGGAAAGTGAGCCAAATACTACAAAGGATAAATTTCTGTAACGTATCTAATTAGGTGGTTTGCTAATTTCCTAAATTGGCTTGTTTCAAGTTAGTATATTTTAAATTATAGTAACCTTTTGATATGGTAGAATTGGAGGAAGTTGCTTAGTGTAAAAACATTGTTTAATTTATAAACATTTATTTGCTATGGCCTTATTAAAAGCTTATAAAATAATAAAAATAAAGAATCCCTTATATGAGAGAAAGCATATTTTACAATCGTTCAGGATAGTATAGTGCAGAAGAAAACAAGCTTTGGGTAGGAATCTGTTATTCTTGAGAGAGAATCTTGGCTCCCTTTGGGAATTTAACCTTCATCTGTAATACAGAATATTGACTTCCATCTGTAATATAGGACTAATGGCTGTCTCAAAGAGCAATGAGGATTAAAGGAGATAATACACTTAAACTGTCCAGTACAGTGCAATATACTGTAGTTCATTAATTGCTTATGTATGTATGCTCATTTCCTCACAACTTTATGAGTAACTATTCTCATTTGGCCAGTTCTTCAGTTGAAACAAAGTAATTTGGTCAAAGAATGCATTCACACCCACATGTGATTGCAGAGCATAAGCTCTTACTGTGTTACCTTTCTCATTTCTCTAAATACTAACATTTCTAAAAATTCCCCAGACTCTAGTTTTCTACGTTTTATCAAGTGACAGAACATCTTTCCAAAGCCTCATTTCCTTGGAATGAGTCACATCAGGAACTCTTGTTTCTTTTCTTTTTTTAAAAGATTTTATTTATTTATTTGACAGACACAGCGAGAGAGGGAACACAAGCAGGGGGAGTGGGAGAGGGCGAAGCAGCCTTCCCCTGCGAGCAGGGAGCCCCATGCCGGGCTCGATCCTAGGACTCTGGGATCATGACCTGAGCCGAAGGCAGACGCTTAACAATTGAGCCACCCAGGTGCCCCAGGAACTCTTCTGTTTCTTAATCCTTCTCCTTATACTTACTTGCATGTCTTGGAATACCCTCAACTGGGGAATTAGCCCTTATGGGTGCAACTGAAATTTGTTTTTTTTTTATTATTTTTTAAGATTTTATTTATTGGAGCACAAGCAGGGGGAGAGGTGAGGGGAGTAGCAGGCTCCCGGAGGAGTAGGGAGCCCAATGTGGGGCTGGATCCCAGAACCGAAGATAGGACCTGAGCTGAAGGCAGATGCTTAACCAACTGAGCCACCCAGGCGCTCCTGAACTTTGTTTTTAAAGAAAGCCCTAAAGGGGTGCCTGGATGGCTCGGTCGTTAAGTGTCTGCATTTGGCTTAGGTCATAATCCCAAGGCCCTAGGATTGAGCCCTACATTGGGCTCCCTGAGCAAGGAGCCTGCTTCTGGAGTCTGCTTCTCCCTCTCCCTTTGACCCTACCCCCTGCTCATGCTCTTGCTCACTTGCACTGAGTAAATAAATTATCAAGATGGGAAATACTGAATTTCATCCTTAAATTGAGGTGAGATGATGTTCTAAAACTGATTTTTCTTGATGGTGCTAAAGTCAGGATTTTTTAAAGGTAAAGTTAGTTGACTTTAAAGAATGGTGTCATGAATTTTTAACCCAAATTTTTTGGGCCTGCCACTGCTTCCATTGGCTAGGGTGATTGTCATAAGGATAAGTGTAATTCGCCACCCAGGCGCCCCCCCAAGGCTTTTTATATGTATTATATATGTATATACATGTCTATATATACATGTCTGTATAAAATACATATAAAAAGCCTGCTCCAATTTATGTACGAAAGGGCCATCGTTTTTCCTACTAAGTGCAGCTTTTTTTTGGTACACATTTCTCCTTGCTGTTCAGATCCCTGAGTAATGGCAGTGAGAAGGTAACCAAAGGCAGCATCAGCTGGGAACCAGGTCAGTCCTACAATTGTGTTGTAGTTTAAGGGGAATTTGTAGGCTTTTTCCTCAAAAATTGTGCTAAAGTCCTACATTGACTCACTTCACCGGCACATCTCTGGGTATCCATTTCAGCCATGACTTTAAAAAAATATATTTAATGTAGTTAGTGAATAGAAATGCTCTTTGTAGCTTTTTACCATTTAAACAAAAATAGAGAAGTGCAGGGGTTGTCAAGCCCATTAATTTTCCCACTACTCCACAAGAAAGAGATTGGTAGAAATTTCACATTTCCCTGGCTTTCTTAAATGCACCTTGGTTGTTATCCAGCTAGAACCATTCATTTTTACTTTGTTTTCTGTATTCCCAGCTTTAACCTCTCTCTACTTTTCTGTTTCTAAAAAAAAAAAAAAAGACTGAAGGAGGATTATTACCTGCAAATGAACATTAATTTGTCAAGATTTCTTTATCTGTTCCTTTGCTGTTTATAGAGCAAAAAAATGAGTAGTTGGTAGAAAAAGTCCCAAACTAAATGGACTAACTTGGAAAGGGGAAAAAATGTAATACCAAAAAGGAATGGTTACATACAGGACATTTATTTGAAAACTAGGATTTCATATGCCAGTACTTTAACAGGAAGCAATCAAATACCTTTTGTGATTTTGGAATTTTCATGAGTAGAATCTGAATCTACCTTAGCAGTCATTAGGAAGCAACCAAATTATCGCAACATAAACAGTAAATACATTGAACTATAAAACTATTCTATAGAAGCGGAATGTATATCACTTGAATGTACAGACATGCCAAAATGATAAGAATTGCCTAGTGTTTCCCTTATGACTGTTGTCACGTAGATCAGTTTACCAGGGCTTGGGCACTGAAATGATAAAACCCTAGTTTTGAATATGTAATCTGTGGTTCTCAAACTTTCCTTTCACCATATATCCTCAGAAAAATGGGAGCCCTGTGTGTATAAAACAGATAGGAGCAGAACTACTTTAGTTCAAGGAGGGTGGCCACCAATGAATTCCTTCTACCTTCCTCAATTCTTGCAGCATCTCTACGGACCATGAGCAGAAGGGGTTTAACAACCATAAGGCCCAGTGTAGATTGCTTCCTCCTGCAACAGGTATTAGAAAGTCACCAGTTTACTACAAAATGGAACTACTCTGCTTTTATGCAATCTACCATGTAGACTTTGTAATTAGTAGGGACTCTGGTAAAGCGTAACACTAAAAATAGCTACCATTTCTTTCTTTTTTATTGTGAAGTATAATTGTGGAGATCCATAAAGTCCAATAATGATTAATTGAATGTCCATATAACATTACCTAGCTCACAAAATAAAACTGTATCAGCACTGCAAGCACTCCCATGTGAGTAGCTACCATTTATTTGGTGCCTACAATGTTGTTGGTTTGCCTATGGTTTTTGTGTGTGTTTTTTTTTAAATAAGCTCTATGCCCAACGTGGGGCTTGACCTCACAACCCCAAGATCAAGAGTCACATGCTCTACTGACTGAGCCAGCCAGGTGCCCCTACCTAGGTCTTATTTAAGCCTCCCTGAACCCCATGAGGTGGGTTGGTATTATTGATCCTGTGTTACAAACGAAAAACTGATGACCATTTTGAATTGTTTCCCTCAAATCACAGAACTAGTGTATGCTGAAGCAGGGACTCAAGCCAGTTTCTCACAGAAGACTAAGCAATGACTTGGTTCTAATTTGGGGCAGTGAATGTGAACACCAGTGAGACAAGCTGTCCTATGATCTTTGTTTCCTATGTTCCAGAAAATAATAAGTGTAATTAGACTTTGAGGAAAATTTGAGAAATTTTATTTGACTATTTAAATTAGGAAGCTTCTAAAGAAGTAAACTTTAAAGGAAACTGCTCAAGTATGTATCTGAAATAGTCATTGGAAAATATTTTCTAGACATTCTATTTGTAGAACTCAAAGGGACAATTCACAGAAGCAGTGGTATAATCAATGATGCAATCAGTGGTTGAAACAAATTACCTTATGAATCCTGTCTCATTACTCTTCACCATTTGTATATTATTAAGGTTTTTTTGTACACTAAAAAAAAAATGGTTCTCATGAAATAAAAATTGATAGATGTCCAGGGAAGCATTTCTAGTTGATCTTACCTGTGTGCACTGATAGTGGACCATATTTAATGAGGGAGTTCTCAAATACTCTCCGTAACCTGCAGTTGGGAAACCAATGGGGTAAAGTATGTGCACCTTCTGTCCTTGTTTTTCATTTCAAAATATTCAATGCAATCAAGATAAATATGATATAGGCAAGATAAAGATACTATTTTGAAAATATTTGTTCCTTTCCCCCCATAATTCACATTCTCTAGCAGTCATTCTGCTGTTATAGCAGAATTCCTCCTATAGGGAAGGAGAGGATAATATGACTTTAGGGCAGTCCATACCAGGGATAGCAAGGAAGTAAAAAGCCACTCATTCCAGCCTTGGTAGATTTTGAGGAGGAGAAGGGTAAAGAACGAAGCAGGCTTCTGAGACTTGTGGGTCCTGATCTCTAGCCTATAGCAGGAACATCGACTAGCAGTAATGTAGAGGTGGGAGTAAGAGTTTTCATTTAGTGAGCCTGCCTTGTTTATCCCATCTGTAATCCAAGAATGCATCACTACTTAGAAGGGTCCAAGAGATCCGAAGAGGGCTTGATTAAGAAATACTGAAGGCATCAGGACCTTAAATCCAGAGCCACTTAGTTTTACAACACGAGGGGCATCATTCACATGGAATACAATGGATGTCATTTAATACAATGAATGATATCCCTTGGAGTTGTGGGACAAGGTGACCCTTTTTGGAATCCATGAAATTGCTATATGAATAAACTTATTTTTAAAATCTTACTTTAAGGGGCGCTTGGGTGGCTCAGTTGGTTAAGTGTCTGCCTTTGGCTCAGGTCATGATCTGGGGGTCCTTGGGATGGAGCCCTGCCTCAGGAGTCCCTGCTCAGCGGTGAGTCTGCTTCTCCCTCTCTCTCTGCTCCCCCCACCTGCTCCTGTTCTCTTTCTCTTTCAAATTTTAAAAAAATCTTTAATAAAAAAAATCTTACTTTAAAAAATAATTTGAAATACTAGGGGTTCTATGAAGCATGGGTAACATATAAATTCTAACAAACTGTTCTTGGGAGTAGCATATGTTAAGGTACTTGACCACGCTGGGGGCACTATTTATACATACTTGGTCATGAGTTACTTTGCCCAACACATTCCTCTCTAGGAAGAATTATTTTAAGACAATAGCCTAAAATCAAATCATATCAGGTGAAGCAAGGCTACTTGGGTTATGTTAAGGTTTTTTTTTTTTTTCTCTATTCACAAAGCTTGGGGGCAATTCAGGAATTAGGCAGATGAAGAATTATGTCAGCTCAGGTATGGAATAACCCTGAGAGTCTGCTTTGTGTTCTCTCCTACAGACAGATAATGTGCCTTAATTATCAGGTTTGCTTCTGCACATTCGATGTAACCCCCCATCCCTCTCTCAGTTTCCCTTTGATCTGTTTCTTTGCTCCATTAATTCTCTCTTGGTCATTAGCTTTGCTGAGGTGAGCTAACATAAATGGAAAGTTTTAAGAGTTTTACTTTCTTTTTTTTTTTTTTTTAAAGATTTTATTTATTTATTTGACACAGAGAGAGAGAGAGAGGAATCACAAGTAGGCAGAGTGGCAGGGAGCGGCAGAGGGAGAAGCAGGCTCCCCGCTGAGCAAGGAGCCCGATGGGGACTCGATCCCAGGACCCTGGGATCATGACCTGAGCCGAAGGCAGATGCTTAACGACTGAGCCACCCAGGCGCCCCAAGAGTTTCACTTTCTAAAACCATGGAAGATAGTACGTACTTCAGAAGTTGGACATCCCATAAATTTCAGTGTGATGTTGGTTCAGGGAGAATAGTGAAAGAGAAAATTGCTGACCCCCCCCTTTTTTTTTTTTGAAGATTTTATTTATTTATTTGACAGAAACACAGCGAGAGAGGGAACACAAGCAGGGGGAGTGGGAGAGGGAGAAGCAGGCTTCCCGAGGAACAGGGAGCCCAATGCGGGGCTCAATCCCAGGACCCTGGGATCATGACCTGAGCCGAAGGCAAACGCTTAACGACTGAGCCCCCCAGGCACCCTGCTGACCCCTTTTGATCTCTGTCAGTTTAAAGCAGGAGGGGAAAGACTGGTATATAGAAAATAATACAAGATCAGCTCAATCAACTCTGTTCCCATCCAATGGACCTATGAACTTTGTGTAGACTTCGGTGGCTTTTTAGAATTTAAAATTCTATCCCTTATTGTAAGGGAATCCATGCCATCATATATCAAAGCAAAGCTTTCCCACTGAGTCTTGACCTACAACTGACAAACTAAAATATTAACAACATACTGATTTTCTACTGCTGCTATAAAAAGTTACCACAATTATGGTGGCTTAAACAATACAAATCTGTAGGTTAGAAGTCTAATGCAGTTCTCCAGGGGCTCAAATCAAGTTGTTGGCAGTTCCGTGTTCCCTTCTGGGGACCTTGAGGAAGAATCTGTTTGTTTGCCTTTTCCAGCTTCCATGGGCTGCTTATATTCCTTGCTCCTTACCCTCTTTCTCCATCTACAAAGCTGGAAATGATGGGTTGAGTCCTCAAATGGCATCACTTTGACCCTGCTTCTGCTGTCACATCTTTTTTTCTGCCCCTGACATCTCCACCTACTCTTCCACTCTTTCTGCCTCCCTTTCCCACTTAGAGGGACCACTGTGATTACATTAGGTTCACATAGATAATCTCCCTATTTTAAGATCATCTGATGAGTTGATCATCTGTTCAACTTTATTAATTCCATTTGCAACCTTCATTCTCCTTTGCCATGTAATGTAACATATTCACAGGTTCCAGGGATTAGGACATGGTACCTGGGGGTCCATTATTCTGCCTACCATATAGAGATTCGAATTCACCACCACCACTTATCTTAAGAATGTTGGCCTTCTAACTTCATAAATGACAAGTGTTGACTGCCTTGCTGCTGAGCAAGATGCAGAATGGAAAGCGGTATAGCTTAAAAATGAGCTCCACAGTGCAGCTCAATAAATTGATGTAATTAAGATGGATATACCCATTTTAAATGACGTCTGATCACAAGTAGTTTCTCTGCCATTTAATCCTTACAGTCTACTAAGGGAGCCTCTTTCTCCTCCACGTATCCTTAAATAAGAACTTTCTCTTAAGGGTCAAATAATAGAAGTACAGTAATAGCTACAATAGCAAACAAATTGTTGAGTTTTTCAAGACTTCTTTGGGGGCTAGTAGAATTGCATCTTTGTCATAATGAGGCTGGTGGGTGTGGTAAGAGCTATAAACTAAGTGCTCCTTGCCTTAACTTCCTTTACTTATTGCCTAACTGATCTCACTAATGTCAAATGTCAACTTCTCATTGTTGAGCAAGATACATCTTATTTTTTAAAAAGATTTACTTATTTATTTTAGAGAGAGAGGGAGTGAGAGAGAGAGAAAGAGAGCAGGGGGATGGGCAGAGGGAGAGGAAGACAAGCGGATTCCCTGCTGAGTGGGGAGCCCAACGTGGAGCTTGATCCCAGTATTCTGGGATCATGAATCCTGGGATCATGACCTGAATGGAAATCAAAAGTCAGATGCTTAACCAACTGAGCTACCCAGGTGCTCCCCATCTTAATTTTTTTTTAAGACTTTATTTTCAAGTAATCTCTACACCTAACATGGAACCTCGAACTCACAACTCTGAGGTCAAGAGTCGCAAACTTTACTGACTCCAGCCAGGTGCCCCAGATACATCGTAACATTTATAGCTGAACAACTAGCCAAAGGGCATATATAATTATTAAAACACATGATTGGACATTCTTTATAGCCATAATGGTTAAATACATCCTAGGCATTTGAAAAATCACATTGGCTGACTTCAAATATCTAATATTTCATTGCAAGTATCCTAAAGAGGTGAAAGGGAAGTGTTCATGAGGAACATGGTAGCACAGGTTTTGCTCCAGATAATATGTATACTTCTAAAATCAGTTATGTGTTTTTTTTTTTTTAACAGCAAATTTACAAAACACAAATTTTGCGTGCTTCAAAGAAAAAGTATCTTTATTTGGAAAGAATATCTGTATTTCATTAGTCTACCACCTTCAAAGCGTTTTTAGGCCGCCTCTTTTGGAATTGCCTTTTGTTCCAGAAGCATATTCTTTGGAATTGCCTCAGTAATTTAGTGGTAGAAAATATTTGTATTTTGTGGATTGATTTGATTCTTACTTTTCCTTGAGTTTAGGGTACAAAATGCACTTATCAGATGGGGCCTCAAATTAACTCATCAGTTTTGATGACTCACAAGTCCCCACTTAAGGGCTCCTGTTGTCATTTGTCAACTGGCTTAACACAAAAGTTGTCCCATCTTACCATTTCTTGAGTGCCTATATCAGTTAGTGTTCTTTTGTTTCAAGATACAGAAGTTAACTCTAAAATGGCAAAACGAAAATTATTGAAAGGTCACTCATTGAAACAAAGGACAAGTTAAACCATCAAGAATGTAGGCAGCAGATACCTACAAGAGACTCATTTTAGACCTAAAGATAACTGTTGATTGAAAGTGAGGGGATGGAGGGGCGCCTGGTTGGCTCAGTCGGTTAAGCATCTGCCTTTGGCTTAGGTCATGATCTCAGAGATCGAGTCCTACATTGGGCTCCTTGCTCAGCAGGGAGCCTGCTTCTCCTTCCGTCTGCTGCTCCCCCTGCTTGCGCTTGCTCTCTGACAAATAAATAAATAAAATCTAAAAGAAAAAAAGGTGGGGGGGATGGAGAAACATCTATCATGCAATGGATGTCAAAAGAAAGCTGGAGTAGTAATACTTATTTCGGACAAAATAGACTTTAAAACAAAAACTAACAAGAGACAGAGAAGGACACTATATAATAATAAAGGGGATAATGCAACAAGAAGATATAACAATTGTAAATATTTATGCACCCAAAATGGGAGCACCCAAATACATAAAACAATAACAAACATAAAGGAACTAATCGATAGAGGACTTTATTTTTTTTTTTTCCCACTTGTATCAATGGACAGATCATCTTAATAGAACATCAGCCAGGAAACAATGACGCTGAGTGACACACTGGGACAGATGATTTAACATATATTCAGAACACTGCATCCTAAAACATCAAAATATACATTCTTTTGAAGTGCACATGGAACATTCTCCAGAATAGATCACATATTAGGCCACAAAACAAGTCTCAACAAATTCAGAAACATCAAAGTCATACCATGCATCTTTTCAGACCATGAGGCTATGAAACTAGTAGTCAGCCACCAGAAAAAATCTGGAAAACCACAAATACATGAAGGTTAAATAACATGCTACTACACAGTGAATGGGTCAACCAGGATATAAAAGGAAAAATAAATAGTCCCAGGACCTGCGAGCATGCCCCGCCGGGCCATGCTCTCCCTCTGCCTCCCACTGGCCACCATCTTGGACCCCCAGCTGCAGCAGCAGCTCCAGTTCTCACTCCTCAAGGGTCTCCGCCTGGAGGACAAGGAGAACACCCTCCCGCCCCCTGCCCTCAGTGGTCTGGCGTGCTGGCCAGCAAGACCACCAGGACGATCTTCTGGGAGCCCCCAGAGCCAAAAACTAAGATACTTGCCCCTAGCATGGAGGACGAGCCCCTACTGACAGAAAACCCTCTTCGCTTTGTCATCTTCCCTATGAAGTACCATGATCTTTGTCAGATGTGTAAGAAAGCTGAGGCTTCCTTTTGGACAGCTGAAGAGGTGAATCTTTCCAAGGACATTCAACACTGGGAATCCCTGAAGCCTGAGGAGAGAGATTTTATACCCCACGTTCACATTCTGGCTTTCTCTGCGGCGAGTGTTGGCATAGTAAATGAAAACTTGGTGGAGCGGTGTGGCCAAGAAGTTCAGATGACAGAAGCCTGCTGTTTCTATGGCTTCCAAATTGCCATGGAAAACATCCATTCTGAGATGTGTAGTCTCCTCACTGACACTTATATTAAAGATTCCAAAGAGACGGAATTTCTCTTCAACACCATCGAGACAATGCCTTGTGGAAGGAAGAAGGCAGATTGGGCCTTGCATTGGGTTGGGGACAAAGAGGCTACCTACGGGGAATGGGTTGTGGACTTTGCTGCCGCGGAAGGAATCTCCTTTTTTGGTTCTTCTGCGTTGATATTCTGGCTCAAGAAATGCAGCCTGATGCCTGGCCTCATGGTTTTCCAATGAGCTTATTAGCAGAGATGAGGGTTTACACCATAACTTTGCCTGCCTGATGTTCAAACACCTGGTCCATAAACCTTCAGAGCAGAGAGTGAAGGAAATAATTATCAATGCCGTTAGGATAGACCAGGAGTTCCTCCCAGAGGCCTTGCCCGTAAAGCTCATTGGGATGAACTGCATGTTAATAAAGCAGTATATTGAATTCATGGCAGACTGACTTAGGTAGGAACTAGGTTTTAGCAAGGTTTCTAGAGTAGAAAATCCATTTGACCTTATGGAGAATATTTCACTGGAAGGGAAGACTAACTTCTTTGAGAAGAGAGGAGGCAAGTATCAGAGGATAGGAGTGATGTCAAGTCCAACAAAGAATTCTTTTACTGTGGATACTGACTTATAAGTGAATGAAGATGTGCTCTTATTTTGCTGATTTTTCCCCTCCTTCTCATAAAAAAAAAAAATCAGCTACTTGAAGTGTATCAAACCAGATACACTATGAAATATCCATAATGTTCATTAATAATATTGTTAAAACTGTGTAGCACCTCATAAGCAAGCCTGTTGATTAGTGATGCTAGTTGTCTCACCTAGAAAGAAGCAGAGACAAAAGCTACTCGGATTCTTAGGAAAGATCTTGGCCGTGTTTGGCTTTTGCAGGGAGGATGGCTGTCCATGAGTTCACCGTGGCTCTTAGTGGCAGTCAAGGCTCAAAGTGTGGGGACCCTAGGGTGAGTCTGATCCAGCAAGATTAATCAGTCAGTTACTCCAAGGCCTTTGGGAGGTGTCCCCCTTGGTGCTTCAAAGCAGATTTTAAAGTTTACTTACTGATTTGTATATAAAACTGGCACTTTATTTTTTTATTTTGTTATTTTTTAAAGATTTTATTTATTTATTCATGACAGACAGACAGACAGAGAGAGAGAGACAGAGGGAGAAGCAGGCTCCCAAGGAGCAGGGAGCCTGATGCGGAACTCGATCCCAGGACTCTGGGATCATGACCTGAGCTGAAGGCAGATGCTTAACCATCTGAGCCACCCAGGTGCCCTAAAACTGGCACTTTATCCACAAATAAACATAGTTCAAATAAACAAACGTACTGTCGCAACAAAGGCCTGATTTAACCTAATTTGGTTTCTAGCCCAAATGCAAAGCCTTCTACTGACCACTAATGGGAGCCAGTCTGGAATTTACTAGGTGACCAAAGTCCGTCAAACCTGTGCAGATGAAGCACATTATTTCTATTCTTTATTTTCTAGAATGAATGGATGTGCTCTTTAATCAACTTTAAAGTCAGTCGTGCACATCTTGAGGTATTAGCCAGTTGGTGGCACAAAGAGGACAGGCTGTGGTTTGTATTTTGGAGGCCACGTCGTCGTGTCGTGGAATGAAAGCGAGGGGAAAGGAGCTTCTAACTTAAATCACTGGACCTTGAAGTGTGATGCAGGCTGACTGCTGGTCACCTGGGGGCGTGCAAGGGGCAGCATCCTCTTATTTCTCAAATCGTATTTTCCCCAATTTCAAGCTCTTACTGAAGATCCTTAGACCCTTAGCTATAGGATCTGAGATGATATTGTAAATTAATTTTCCAATCATCCTTGCATGAAATGCCCCACTGAGGATCTTGCTCCAGGTAAGTGGCACCACCAGGACTGAAGTAGGCTCCCCGAGAAGTTGAGCGTTTATTCCAATTTGGTTGAATTTTTAAGTCGATACTGTTGACCGAATCCATTTATATTTACTACATGTTTTTTAAATTAGAAAAAATAATTTTTTTTCTCTGTAGGTCCTTTTATATCTGTGGTTCATATTTTGAAATAATTGCCCAGTTAGTGCGGTTCATGATTGAAGCAGATAGAGTTCAGTGCAGTTACTTCCAGCATCTGCCCCAATCTGAGCATCACCTTGTTGGATTCCTGACCTTCAGGAGAAAATTCTAGTTGCATGAGCTGTATAAATACATGCTCTATTCACATGATAATTTTAGAATGAAGTATAAAAATATACTTAATAGGGCTAGTTTGAATCAACCTGCCTTTGTGTTCCCCTGCCTTCTCCCTGCCTCCCCACCCCCCAAAAAAAAACCCAGCCAAGATGTTACATGGAAGGTGGTAGATGATACGCACTGACCCTTTGGCTGCATTTGTTAACCTGTTGTATTGTGTTGGCTGATCACTGGCCTGTTCTATCATCAGTTTTCTTCATTTATTGTATAAGTTGTCAAATAGTCGATTTAAAAATTTCTGTAATGAGGCTTTCTTTTTTTTTAAAGATTTTATTTATTTATTTGACAGAGAGAGAGAGAGAGAGAGATCACAAGTAGGCAGATAGGCAGGCAGAGGGAGAAGCAGGCTCCCCGCTGAGCACAGAGCCCGATGTGGGGCTTGATCCCAGGACCCTGGGATCATGACCTGAGCCAAAGGCAGATGCTTAACCATCTGAGCCACCCAGGCGTCCCGAGGCTTTCTATCTTTTAAATGATTGTTACCTAAAGTCAATCCAGATTATGTGGTTCTTACACTTGTGCAACACAAAAGTGAATAAACATTTTTGCCTCGTGAAAAAAAAAAAGAAATAAGAGGGGCGCCTGGGTGGCTCAGTCGTTAAGCGTCTGCCTTCGGCTCAGGTCGTGATCCCAGGATCCTGGGATCGAGCCCCACATCGGGCTCCCTGCACCGTGGGGAAGCCTGCTTCTCCCTCTCCTACTCCCCCTGCTTGTGTTCCCTCTCTCGCTATGTCTCTCTCTGTCAAATAAATAAATGAAATCTTTAAAAAAAAAAAAAAGAAATAAGAAATAAGTACATGGAAACAAATGAAAATGAAAACACAATGGTCTAAAACCTCTGGGATGTAGCAAAGTCGGTCCTGAGAGAGAAGTATATAGCAATACAGGCCTTCCTCAAGAAGTATATCTTAAACAACCTAACCTTACACCTAAAGGAGTTAGAAAAAGAACAACAAACAAAACCTAAAACCAGCAAAAGGAAGGAAACAATAAAGATTAGAGCAGATATAAATGATATACAAACTAAAAAAACAAAAAAACCAAAAAAACCCAATAGAACAGATCAATGAAACCAGGACCTGGTTCTTTGAAAAAAATCACTAAAGTTGATAAACCTCTAGCCAGGTTTATCAAGGAAAAAAGAGGAATCAAATAAAATTTCAAATGAGAGAGGAGAAATAACAACCAACACCACAGAAATACAATCATAAGAGAATATTATGCGGTTGCCTGGCTAGCTCAGTCAGTGGAGTGTGCAACTCTCGATCTTGGGGTTGTGCATTTGAGCCCCATGTTGGGTGTAGAGATTACTTAAAAGTAAAATATTTTATTATTTTTTAAAGATTTTATTTATTCATTTGACAGAGAGAGACACAGCGAGAGAGGGAACACAAGCAGGGGGAGTGGGAGAGAGAGAAGCAGGCTTCCCGCTGAGCAGGGAGCCTGATGCAAGGCTTGACCCAGGACCCTGGGATCATGACCCAAGCCGAAGGCAGATGCCTAACGACTGAGCCACCCAGGCGCCCCTAAAAGCAAAATATTTTTAAAAAGAATATTATGAAAAACTATATGCCAACAAATGGGACAACCTAGAAGCAATTGACAAATTCCTAGAAACATATAAACTATCAAAACTGAAACAGGAAGAAATAAAAAACCTGAACATACTGATAACCAGCAAAGAAATTGAGTCAGTAATCAAAAAACTCCCAACAAACAAAAGTCCAGGACCAGATGGCTTTATAGGCAAATTCTACCAAACACTTAAAGAATTAATACCTATTCTTCCTAAACTATTCCAAAAAATAGAAAAGGAAGGAAAACTTCCAAATTCATTCTATGAAGCCAACATTACCCTGCTACCAAAACCAGATAAAGACATCACTAAAAAAGAGAACTACAGGCTAATATCCCTGATGAACATAGATACAAAAATTCTCAACAAAATACTAGCAAACCAAATTCAATGATACATTACAAAAATCATTCACTATGGGCAACCCTTTTGGGTCCCCTCCTCTTTGGGAGCTTTGTACTATAGCTCAACAACTTTACTGTTGTTCAATAAACTTTGCTTTGCTGCCCACCAAAAAAATAAAAATAAAAACAAAAAAACAAAACAAAAAAAAAACCCAAGAATCATTCACCACAATTAAGTGGAATTTATTCCTGGGATGCAGGTGTGGTTCAATATTCACAAATCAATGTGATATATTGCTTCAATAAGAGAAAGGATAAGAACCATACAATCATTTCAATAGATGCAGAAAAAGTGCAACATCCATTCATGATAAAAACCCTCAACAAAGTAGGTTTAGTGGGAACATACCTCAACATAATAAAGGCCATATTGAAAAACCCACCGCTAACATCATCCTTAGTGGGGGAAAACTGAGAACTTTTCCCCTAAGGTCGGGAACAAGACAAGGATGCCCACTCTCACCACATTTATTCAACATAGTACTGGAAGTCCCAGCCACAGCAGTCACAACAAAAAGAAATAAAAGACATCCAAATAGGTAAGGAAGAAGTAAAATTTTCACTGTTTGCAGATGACATGATACTATATATAGAAAATCTAAGACTCCACCAAAAAACTGCTAGAACTGATAAACAAATTCAGTAAAGTCAAAGGATACAAAATCAATGTACAGAAATCTGCATTTCTATACACCAATAATGAAGCAGCAGAAAGAAAAATTAACAATCCCATTTACAATTGTACCCAAAATAATAAGATACTTAGGAATAAACCTAACCAAAGATGTCAAAGACCTGTACTCTGAAAACTATAAAACACTGATGAAAGAAATTGAAGATGACACAAAGTAATGGAAAGACATTCCATGCTCATGGATTGGAAGAACAAATATTGTTAAATGTCTATACTACCCAAGACAATCCCTACACATTTAATTCAATCCCTATCAAAATATCAACAGCATTTTTTACAGAACTAAAACAAACAATCCTAAGATTTGTATGGAACCACAAAGGACCCTGAATAGCCAAAGCAATCTTGAAAAGGAAAAGCAAACCTGGAGGCATCACAATTCTGGACTTTAAGTTATATTACAAAGCTGTAGTCATCAAAACAGTATGGTGCTGGCACAAAAAATAGACACATAGATCAATAGAACAGAATAGAAAATCCAGAAATAAACACACAATTATGTGGCCAATTAATCTTTGATAAAGCAGGAAAGAATATGCAATGGGAAAAGGACGGTCTCTTCAACAAATGGTGTAGGGAAAATTGGACAGCTACATGCAAATGAATGAAACTGGACCACTTTCTTACACCATACACAAAGATAAACTCAAAATGGATTAAAGATCTAAATGTGAGACCTGAAATCATAAAAATCCTAGAAGAGAACACAGGCAGTGTTTTGACATCGGCCATAACAACTTCTTTCTAGATACGCCTCCTGAGGCAAGGGGAATGAAAGCGAAAATAAACTATTGGGTCTTTGTCAAGATAAAAAGCTCTGCACAGCAAAGGAAACAATCAACAAAACTAAAAGGCAACCTATGGAATGAGAGAAGATATTTGCAAATGACATATCTGATAAAGGGTTAGAATCCAAAATATATAAACAACTTATAAAACTTAATACCCCAAACCCAAAACATCCAATTAAAAAATGGGCAGAAGACATGAACAGACATTTCTCCAAAGAAGACATACCGATGGCCAACAGACACATGAAAAGATGCTCATCATCACTTATCATCAGGGAAATGCAAATCAAAACTACAATGAAATAGCACCTCCCACATGTCAGAATGGCCAAAATCACTAGCACAAGAAACAACAGGTGTTGGTGAGGATGTGGAGAAAAAGGAACCCTTGCGCACTGTTGGTGGGAGTGCAAACTGGTGCAGCCACTGTGGAAAACAGTATGGAGCTTCATCAAAAAGTTAAAAATAGAGGGGCGCCAGGGTGGCTCAGTTGGTTGAGGGTCCGACTCTTGGTTTAGCTCAGGTGATGATCTCGGGGTTGTGGGATCAGCCCTGAATCAGCGGGGAGTCTGCTTGGGGATTATCTCCTTCTGTCCCTCCCCTCACTCATGTGCTCTCGCACACGCATCCTCTCTCTAGGATAAATAAATGTTTTTTTAAAAAGTTAAAAATAGAACTACCTTATGATTGCACTGCTGGGTTTACCCAAAGAATACACAGACACTAATTCAAAGGATACATGCACCCCTATGTTTATAGCAGGATCATTTACCATAGCCAAGATACAGAAGCAGCCCAAGTGTCCATCAGTAGTAGATGAATGGATAAAGAAGATGTGGTATAAATGTATGTGTGTGTGTATATACATATATATATATACACACACACAATGGAATATTATTCAGTCATAAAGAGAATGAAATCTCCCCATTTGCAATGACATGGATGGAGCTAGAGGGTATTCTCCTATGTGAAATAAGTCCGTCACAGAAAGACAAAATACCATATGATTTCACTCATATGTGGAATTTAAGAAACAAAATAAATAAGCAAAGGGAAAAAAAGAAAGAGAGAGAGACAAATCAAGAAACAGTCTTTTGGGTTCCTTGCTGGCTCAATTGGTAGAGTATGGGACTCTTGATCTCAGGGTCATGAGTTCGAGCCCCCACACTGCGTGTGGAGCCTACTTAAAAAAAGAAAAGAAAAGAAACAGTCTCTTAATTATAGAGAACAAACTGATGGTTACCAGAGAGAAGGTGGGTGGGGGATGGGTGAAATAGGTGATGGGAATTAAGGAGCGCACTTGTCATAATGAGCACAGGGTGATGCATGGAAGTGTTAAATCACTATATTGTACACCTGAAACTGATATAGCATTGTATGTTAACTAACTGGAATTAAAATAAAAACTTAAAAAAAAACACACTATGTTGGGGAAAAAAAAGAATCTAAGCAGTGGAGACAGACAATTTTTCTCCTTTTTTTTTTTTTAAAGTAAACTCTACCCCTGGGGGTGGGGAGGGGGGCCTTGAACTCACAACCATGAGATCAAGAGTCACACGTTCCACCAGCTGAGTCAGCCAGATGCCCCAGAGACAGACAATTTCATCAAGGTACTGTCATCAAAACAATTCAGTTCCAACCGTTCTATGTTCTGTAATTTAACTTAAGCTTCAGGTTCTCAAGAAAGAGAATCCAAGTTGCTAAGCTTAGGTTACATGTCTGTCTCATGGGGTGGGGGTTCAGGAATAATTTATTGACCGATGTCAACAGTAAACTTGGCTCCATGAAGGCCCAGACACAGATACCACCTGGATAAATCACTTTTTTAAAGGATACAGAATGAAGTTAGCACAGTCAGGACACTCTGCAGAAAGATCAACAATATTCTCCAAAGACAAAGAGAAGTCGAAACTTCTGCATCCAGATCCTCAAAAGATAATGTTTTGAGTTGGCAAGGGTCACATCAGACCTTCTGAAAACTCAGCTTCATCCCTCGGGCCCATATTTATGTGGCAGAAGCTAGACGTCTGAGAGAGAGCCTGTCTAATATGTTGAAGGCTGTCATAGCCAAACCAAACACACCCCACGGTAGAGTTATGTTCTGCATACTGTGATTTCTAGAGTTCAATATATAGTACTTTAGGCCTGGAAAACTTCATCTATTGCTCTTAGCTTTCCCAAGATAACATGCGTTGAGCCAAAAACATACTTGAATTCAGTGCTGTAGGACTAGAGCAAAGTCAATTACTTATGCATCCCCAGGGCTATAGCTCGTGGACCAGCTGGAGAGGCTATCCTGGGCCACGCACCTTGACTGACACCCCCTTGAGACCATATGGCTGGGTGTGGGAGCACGCAAGGGTGGGGCAGTGGTGGTGGCAGGGGAGGACAGTTCCCCCAAGTTCTCTTTGTCTCAGGCATCATTCTCCAGAGGGATTTTTTAAATTTAATTTAATTTTATTATGTTATGTTAGTCACCATACATTACATCATTAGTTTTTGATGTAGAGTTCCATGATTCATTGTTTGCGTATAACACCCAGTGCTCCATGCAATACATGCCCTCCTTAATACCCATCACCAGGCTAACCCATCCCCGCCCCTCCTCCCCTCTAAAACCCTCAGTTTGTTTCTCGGAGTCCATAGTCTCTCATGGTTCGTCTCCCCCTCCAATTCCCGCCCCCTTCATTTTTCCCTTCCTTCTCCTAATGTCCTCCATGCTATGCCTTATGTTCCACAAATAAGTGAAACCATATGATAATTGACTTTCTCTGCTTGACTTATTTCACTTAGCATAATCTCCTCCAGTTCCATCCATGTTGATTCAAAAGTTGGGTATTCATCCTTTCTGATGGCTGAGTAATATTCCATTGTCTATATGGACACATCTTCTTTATCCATTCGTCTGTTGAAGGGCATCTCAGCTCTTTCCACAGTTTGGCTATTGTGGACATTGCTGCTGTGAACATTGGGGTGCATATGGCCCTTATTTTCCAGAGGGATGTTTTAACTACAAAAAGGGAAAGATGTGCAGGCCAAAATAGAGGTCCTGTAGAGGGACTTATGTGAATAATTAGTTGTTGGGACCTCCAACAAGTTCCTCCCGTGCTCCACTCTACAAGAAGCTAGTTATTAAATCTACCCAGCTACCCAGGTCCTGGAGCACACTCTCTCCTCATTCTCAGAGTCTTTTTTCTCTGAAAGTACCCCAAGCAATCATGCCCTAGAAGGAAAAATAGGCAAGGGATTCACCTCAGAAACTCCCCGCTAAAACTGATCAGAATAGGGTGGTGCAAGAGCTTTCCCACAGTGGATTTCCCTCACTCTAGTTACTGTGGTTTCCTTTCTCCTGGATTTCAAGCTACTGTTGCAGTAAACTGAAGCAGCTCTTTGTTGCTACCCTTATTTTTTGGACATCACTGTCCTCCCAAAGAAGCTGTTCTCCCTAAAATAATCTCCAGTGTTTCATTCCATTCCAACAGTTAAGAGGTGGCAACCACAGACACAGTACCTGCTCTTAAATCTGATATCATCTGCAAAAAGAACAAATTATTCAATCTTCTCTGTTTTATCAGTAAAAAGTACTTGTGATGGAACTCACAACCAAAGGATAACCCACTAATGGAAAGTGCTGCTTCCTCAGGAGAGAAGAGCGCCAGCCCCCCATAGGATTACACTCTTTCGGGTAAAGTCCATCTCAAGAGAGTCTGATAGCAGCCTAGCTCTCTAGTGTTTTCCACCTTCCATGAGAAAGTCTTTGTATTGGACACAACACCCTATCTTCAGGAGCTGGTGAGAATACTTAGCAGGCACTCTTGAATGTTAATGCGGCACATGACCTGTGGCACATCCTAACTAAGCACAGGGTTACTCATTTCTTTAGTGCTCATCCTAACATCAGGCATACTCACCCATGGCATCCAAAATATTTAATCCTCCTCAGAGGTGATTTTTGTACCTAAAACCTAGCAGCCTGAGGAACCCTGAGGTATACGGCAGGTGTATTAGACACTATGGGTCACATTATGAGCCAACAAATGTCAATCTAAGACACTTCTACAAATAAGTTAAGAAATCCAGCACCATAAATAATAATGTTTTGTATTTAAAAATGAAAATACTGTAAAGCAATGAAAAAGAAAAGCCCACAATTGTAAATTTGTTAATTGGGAAAGAATTCACAAAGAAGAGCTATAGAACAGTATGGCCCAAGAGTAGGACAGATGGAATAAGAATAAAGCCTTCCAAGGTAAAAATTTAAATGAAATTGGCACTTAAATTAATGTGTATAATTTGGGAACAAATATGAGTTATACATCATGTGTTTATAAGATTTTGTTATAATACGGACCAATTTCCAGAGTTTGAAGTTGGTGGTATCAGAGTTGGCATGTTGCTCTTATTTTCCAGGAAATAATCCAAAAGCATAAGAGAAAATGAGCAAAAAATAAAAATGTGTGTGTCTGAGAGAGAGGGAGAGAGAAATTAAGAGACAGCAGAAATGCCAGATCACAAAATAGTAGAGGGACTGTGAAAAGCAGTGGGGATCAATCAGCTATGAGCATGGAAGCATACAGAGAGAAAATGCAACTGCAGGGTCGTAAAGCCAGCAAACTATACTTATCAAAGTGAGGGAGGCACCATGAAGCACAAAACTTAAATCCTTTGTTTGCAATAGTGGGAACAGGGTACGTGCACTGATGATATAAGTTCTCATGGAGGAAGCAGTCTATCTCTGTAGGAACAGGAGAAAAGAGATTTGGCATTATGAAAAAAAACCCACCCAAACCTACAAACAAAACTGTAGGTCATAAGAAAAATCCCAGCCGGGCAGGAACATGGTTTGGGTTCCTCGCCAACATAATGTCCTACGAGTAGTTGGTCCAGGAGTAATTTGCCTGTTTCAGAGATGAGTAAGTAAAAAAAAAAAAAAAAAAAAAGGGCGCCTGGGTGGCTCAGTTGGATAGGCGACTGCCTTCGGCTCGGGTCATGATCCTGGAGTCCCGGGATCGAGTCCCGCATCGGGCTCCCTGCTCAGCAGGGAGTCTGCTTCTCCCTCTGACCCTCCCCCATCTCATGCTCGCTCTCTCATTCTCTCTCTCTCAAATAAATAAATAAAGTCTTTAAAAAAAAAAAAGAAAGAAAGAAACCATACAGGATCTATAAAGCATATGTCAAGAAAAAAAATTAAAAAGGTGAAGAGGATAAACATAAAAAAAAAGTGGTAGTCAACAACCACAAAAGAAAAATGTTTCCATAGAATGGCTGAATTGTGTTACTTCATGAATTAAAAGCAAAAACTTTAAAAAGCAATCAGTCCTTTGAAGCAAGAGCTCAAAGCAGAGATGCAATAACTCAGGGAAGAAAGAATGAGGAACAGGAATACGTAAGACATAAGCTAGCAGAACTCAGGGAACAAGTAGAAGAAAAAAGTACAGCCAGCACATCAGAATGAAAGCAATATACCAATATATATATTCCTATTGGTTCTCTCCCTCTATATCCTATTTGTTCTGCTTCTCTGGAGAACCTTGACTAATACAAGTGTATACATAATAGTAGAGAACTAATAAATGCTGTCTAAAGAAGTAAGAGATTAAGAGCATACTATAAAGTTATAAGGGTAAACTCTGGGGAAAAAAGCCCCAAATCTTGCTACCTATTAAAAGAAACACATTCAGGGCACCTGGGTGGCTCAGCCAGTTAAGCGTCTGCTTTTGGCTCAGGTCATGATCCCAGGGTCCTGGGATCGAGTTCCATTCTTTCTCTGCTTCTCCCTCTCTCACTCCTGCTCCCCCTGCTTGTGCTCTCTCTCTGTCAAATAAATAAAATCTTAAAAAAAAAAAAAAGAAACACACACACACAAAACATAGAAAATAGATCATACACATCATCTTGAAAGAGATAGAAAAATAGAAAGCACAAAATAAATAGGACAGAACCAACACCAAATATATATTATCAAAAAATATAAATGAATAAATTTACCCTTTTAAAGCAAAACTGAGAGAAGCACAGGGAGAACAGACACAGCTGCTGGCCCAGGAGCAGAGATTAGAGAGCATAAAAGTGGGTGGAAGGAAATGAAAACAAAGTGTTAGAAAAGGTTAGAGAGAGAATGATAGATGGGAAGAACAGAGAAAGGAGATTCACTGTAAGCGTAACGGCATGCCCAAAAATGAAAGTTCAAATAGTTGAACAGGACAAATAATAACAATTCAAGAAAATATTTTTGAGATAAAGAAAGCTGGAATTGACATGTCAAAAGAGTACACTACATTCCAGGAAAAACTGATCCCTAATACTAAATATTTAGATATATTCTAGTAAACTTACTGGACTTGAAAGGTTTAAAAAAGAATCCTCTGGGTGTCCAACCAAAAAGATTAAGTCATTTATAAAAAAAAACTCAGAGGGACTTCAGACTTCTTCACAGCAGCAGTCGGCACTAGAAGACATTAAGAAGGAAAGGTGACCTTGGGGGACTAGGGTGGCCAAAGTTGGTTAAGCATCCGACCCTTGATTTTGGCTCAGGTCATTATCTCAGGGTTGTGAGATCAGGCCCTGCACTGGACTCTGCTCTGGACATGGTGCCTATTTAAGATTCTCCCTCTTCCTCTCCTTCTGCCCCTCCATCCCCTCTCTCACCCTCTCTCCCTCTCTAAAAATAAAATAAAATAAAATAAGACGGAAACAGATTCTGACATAAAAGAAAAAGACAATTTTTAACATTCAAGAACTCAAGGAATATTGTCCCTAGGAGCCCTTCATAAGTAATATACTAGGGGAAAATTTAACCAGGAAGAGATAACCGGGAAAACTAGGGCATAGGGTTGGCAGTGATCATTGACTCTATTTAACAGTATAATAAAGATTAAAGTAAACTTGGGCGCCTGGGTGGCTCAGTTGGTTGAGCAACTGCCTTCGGCTCAGGTCATGATCCTGGAGTCCCGGGATCGAGTCCCGCATCGGGCTCCCTGCTCGGCGAGGAGCCTGCTTCTCCCTCTGACCCTCCCCCCTCTCATGTACTCTTTCTCTCTCTCATTCTCGCTCTCTCAAATAAATAAATAAATCTTTAAAAAAAAAAAAAAGATTAAAGTAAACTTGAAGATTAAAGTGATAGAAAAGAAAGTAAATATTGTATTGTTTGATAACATAGAAATGATATAATTAATAAAAGTTGGGGCAGAAGCTGAGTAAGAAGGTAGGTGGTAATAAGTATACAAATTTCCTCATCTTTAATAGATGGGATCAAAGGTCGCCAAAGTTGGCAAATCAAATAATGTTTCCCCCGCCCCCCAAGTGTTCAAAGGTAAACAGTGACAAAGATACTCAGTGAAATTTGGGAATGTATACATACTCAACAATCAGCTAAATTTATGTCCTATGAATAGGACATAAAGTAGTGTGATGGTTAATTTTATGTGTTAACTTTCCTGGGCCATGGGGTGACCAAATACTTGGTTAAACATTGTTCTGGATGGGGTGCTAGGGTGGCTCAATCAATTGAGCATCTAACTCTTGATTTTGGCTCAGGTCATGGTCTCAAGGTTGTGAGATTGAGCCCTGAGTTGGGCTCTGCACTGGGCGTGGAGCCTGCTGAAGATTCTCTCCCTCTCCCTCTGCCCCTTCCTAGGCCCCCCCCCCCCAAAAAAAACAAAAAACACTGTCTTGGTTGTCTCTGTGAGGGTGTTTCTGGATGAGAATAATATCTGAATTGGTAGACTGAGAAAACAGATGGTTCTCCCCACTGTGGGTGGGCTTCATCCAATCTATTGAAAACCTGAATAGAACAAAAAGTTAGAGGAAGAGAGAATTTGCTGTTTTTGCCTGACTGTCCTGGAGCTAGGACATCAGTCTTTTGCCTTTAGAATCAGACTTGGATTGGGGCATATACCACTGACTCTCCTGGTTCTCAGATCTTCAGACTAAGAATTAGAACTGTACCAGGAACTCTCCTGGCTTTCCGGTTTGCTGACTGCAGATCTGGGGCTTCTCAGCCTCCAAAACCATGTGAGCCAATTCCTTACAATAAATTTCTTTATTTTATATATATATATATATATATATATTCTTATTGGTTCTCTTCCTCTATATCCTATTTGTTCTGCTTCTCTGGAGAACCTTGACTAATACTAATGTATATATAATAGTAAGGAACTAATAAACACTGTCTAAAGAAGTAAGAGATTAAGAGCATTCTATAAAGTTATAAGGGTTAACTCTGGGGAAAAAAACCCAAATCTTGCTACCTATTAGAAGAAACACATACATACAAAACATAGAAAATAGATCATATGCATCATCTTGAAAGAGATAGAAAAATAGAAAGCACAAAATAAATAGGACAGAACCAACACCAAATATATCTTATCAAAAAATGTAAATGAATAAATTTACCCTTTTAAAGAAAACAGTTTTCATACTGAATCACAAAGCAAAATATAACTCTGTGCAGCATTTAGGAGACATGACTAAAACAAAATTATGCAGAAAGTTTGAAAATAAAGGGATAAGCAAAAATATATCAATAAAAGCAAAAAATAGTCAGTGGGGTACTGTGTAGAGTGCTTACATTGCTTTGTACATAGCAAGTACTATTAAAATGATGATAAAAAATAAACTACCCAAGAAAGCAGGAGTTGAGGTATTACCAGACAAGAATGCAGATGAGACCAGGAATGGCCCTGCTCAAAAGGGAAGACATTTATTAAACCTTGTCTGGTGACCTTCTCCCAAACTAAAAGACAGGAAAATGAATAATCTTTTTCTAAGACAGGAATATCCCCATGCATTAATTAACTTGGAATGGTGTTAGCCATTGCTTGCCTTGACTAGAAACAACATGGTTAATGTCACCCATCCATCTATCCATGCATATTTACTAATTACGCTGGTATAGAGCTACGGATATGGCTATATTTAGGATTTTCTTTTTTTATCCTAAAACTAACTCTTTCATCAGTAACTCTTGGATGGTTTTTGCCAGAGACAACAAAATACAAACTCTGTCCTAATTTTTTTCTTCTACTGCATACACGAAGAATTTCCGGTCTATTAGCAATTCTGGAGCATTCTCATATCCCTATCCAGGCTGATCACAGCGTCTGGCTTCCCTGCTAGGTTGCTGTACTCCAATACAATTCTGTGATGCAGCGCCAACACCCCCTCACCCCCAACATAAGAAAGCATCTGCAAAAAAAAAGAAACAAGTACAGTTAACATCTTCCGTCTTTCCCAAATGCTGGAGCTTTTCTATGTCTTCGGATAGAAGGTCAACAATATACAAAGAGGAACACAGTCTTGTATATATCCGAAACGGTTTTGAATTCATTTCAGCCCACACTTAAATGTCTTCTAGTATCACCAAACAACAAAGGGAATGAATAAAATCAAACTTTGAAAGAAACTGGAGTCTCTAGGATTGACTGGTATTGGGGTATGCGGATCGATGCAAAGCCTGCTAGCTCATATTCTGCAGGTCCCAATTCCTAAGGCACCTCCAGAGAGCCCTTCCTTGGCTCCCATCAATAAAGTAGTTCCCCCCCAACTGCACTGTCTTTGAGTGATTTCTCAACTGGAATGCCAGGGAGCCCTGCGTTCTGTAAGATGTCACCAGGGGGTTGTACAAGAACCTGTGACTGAAACACATTTGTTTGAACTTTGAGGCTCTGCAATGTTAGCACTTACCATGATCGACTGTCCTAGTAATTTCGCTAGAGGTCTTTCAGCCCCTTATGGCAGGGCCCGGGAGGACGGTTCTCATTTCATTGAACCCATTCTCTGTTTCTGACACCGGATAAGGGAGTCCATTGATAATTCCATAATCAGTAGGCACTATCGCAGCAGGGCAGGGAGGTGAGGGGAAGACGGTAGGCTGCTGACATCCATCAGCTCCCCAGCACGCCACCGACTGACGGCAGCCAATACGCCTACCACTTAGAGTACCGCCATGGAATGTCCTTCTAAACAAGGAATGTTTTGATGCCCTGCAACTCAGCCGCCCACCCCTGCTGCTTTGCTGATGTAAACGGCAAAACGTACATTGTGCAGGGTAGAAGTGAATTATTAATTTTTTTTTGCTTGTGATTTTCTTGTTTAGTCTTTATTTATTTTATTCTTTTTATTATGCCCTTCTGTTTTGTATTTGTTTGCTTTTTGTGTGATGGCCCAATGTAGCAATTTTTGGGGGAAGATATATGGCACTGAAGAACATTCTAGGTTTACCCCAAAGGACAATTCTAAATAAGGCTTATTACAACTTTCTGAGTCATTTCACCACACTAGTAAAATGGAGAACACACAAAAAAGTAACAGTGAGGGGCGCCTGGGTGGCTCAGTCGTTGAGTGTCTGCCTTCAGCTCAGGTCATGGTCCCAGGGTCCCGGGATTGAGCCCTGCATCGGGCTCCCTGCTCGGCGGGAGGCCTGCTTCTCCTTCTCCCACTCCCCCTGCTTGTGTTCCCTCTCTCGCTGTGTCTCTATCAAATAAATAAATAAAATATTAAAAAAAAAAAAAGTAACAGTGAAAGTTACTTACCAATGGGTTTTGGCAATCCCAGTTGGCCTCTTTGTGCGTTGTCACCCGACTCAAAAACACAGCCGTGGCTCCAAAAAAATGGAATAGAACTTAGCTACAAATCACAGCTGTTTGAAAGGTACTGTGTCTTCACAGAGAGATGCTGAAATAACAAACACACGGAGATGAAATGCCCAAGGTTTTGAGTGATTTTGCAAAAACAGTAAACTGCCTTTAAACAAAGCCCAGTTCACTTGAGTATGTTCTCAAAACTGACAACCCAGACAAAAGCACATAAATCTGGTATGGAGAGAAATCCGGGGGCTTAGCAGAAGGAGAGTTCTCGACCTGGTTGTTTGCGCTCAAAGGTGACTTGCAGGAGTACTTCTGAGAAAACAGTAAGGCAGCTTTTCTGAGTACTTTGAAGATAAAGAATGTCAGCAAACACTTCATCACACGAACTAGTTGGACAAGTATCCACCAGGCCCTGGAGAGAATGTGTTGACTTCAAGTAGCAAGATTCTTGGGTTTAAAAAGAAACCGAATTTTTGGAAAAATCACATTGATTAAGGAAAACCTTGAAATGTTTCCACTGCTGTTTGGCCATAAGAGTGAGGGAAGATATCAGTAAGTCTCCAGTTTGATTGAAAGCCACCTGGAAGAACCCACTGCAGGACAAATGGAACAGTGTCTTCCCTTCTTTTCAATGCCACTGAGCACCCACCTGGGTGAGGGATCCTTTCTCTCAATCTTCTGCTCAGCTTGAGGACTTGACTTTGAGAGACAAGAAAAACTTCTTTGTAAACTGTCACCTGAGGAGGACCCTCTGGATGAGACTCTTGACCTTTCCCCAGAGAAGTTCTGGATTTCTGCAAAAGAAAAGTATACTGCCTCTTATAGGCAAGGAATGTTCAACTTCTTTCTTATATGAGCAAGCTTTTTGTACCTTAACAAGCATCAAGGACAAGGACAGAAATGGTCCCGTTCCAACTGAAAATGAAATCTGTGGGTACCTATTTCAAATTCACTCCGGGATCAAGTATTTGTACAAGCAAACATAAGTACAGGATTCTTCTAAAGAAGCAAATTTTAGTCTATTTTTATTTGAAAAAATATTTTTTAATGCACAAATAGGCCTATAAGAGATTAAGAAACCAACACGTGTCCACAATCATTTTGTAACTACTGGGCTTATATGATCATTTCACTCAATAAGGGAATGATTTTACAAAGTCTTATATAAAATTGTGTTCTGGAATCTATTTTTATTAATATTGCTTTGAGTTCTGGTTTTAATAGCTTTACTACTCAACATTGTCAATACATTTTCATGCTAAGTAACATCAATTAAAATCGATTTATAACCTTAAGTTAAAGTCAATCTACTGAGACTACCTTTAAAAAATTAAATCCCAATTTTGACTTAGCCAGTTATTTATTTTATTGTGTTTGCCTTGTGACTTTTAAACATTTATGAAAAAGAAAGAATGATTTATCTTAAGAAAGGAAAGCTAAATTGAACTATATTTTAAAAGAATGTTTGGCTACAAAGTAATTTTTAGTTTTAAAATGGGGGGACGACTCTTGTATGTAGCCATATTATATAACACATACCATACTTTATTATCCTCTCACATAGTAGAGATTTTTTTTTAAAAAGATTTTATTTATTTGACAGAGAGAGAGAGAGACAGTGACAGAGGGAACACCAGCAGGGGGAGTGGGAGAGGGAGAAGCAAGCTCCCCTCGGAGCAGGGAGCCCGATGCGGGGCTCAATTCCAGGACCCTGGGATCACGACCTGAGCCGAAGACAGATGCCTAACAACTGAGCCACCCAGGCGCCCCAGTAGAAATTTTCTTTTTTTAAAGAATTTTATTTATTTATTTGACAGAGAGAGACAAAGCGAGAGAAGGAACACAAGCAGGGGGAGTGGGAGAGGGAGAAGCAGGCTTCCCGCCGAGCAAGGAGCCCGATGTGGGGCTGGATCCCAGGACCCTGGGATCATGACCTGAGCCGAAGGCAGACGCTTAACCGACTGAGCCACCCAGGTGCCCCCCAGTAGAGATTTTTAATAAGAGTCGTAGGCCAACTTGGATGAGGTTAAAAAAAATTGAGTATGAAATTTAAAGGAAGGAAAAATTTGCTTATTCTACCTATACTACTGTGATCCTGTAACATCCTTAACATCTCCTGTGATGGAGGAAAACCACAAGTCAAACATAGAAGCTGGCTTCCAGCCAGTAGCATTGCCCAGGAAGGTTTAGGTTTAGGTGAAATGTCCAATGACAGGATGCTTGAGGCACCAGGGGGCAGCATTAGGGCACGGATTTCTTAGGGAATAAGTAAAAAGAAGGAAAATGCAGATAAACATCTTACTAAATAAATATGTATTCAGCATCCTATGTGCCAAACACCTAGGAGTTTACATTTAGTGAAGAATGGAACGGTGCTAATAGGTATCAAAAGCAAAGTTGCCTACTTCCAATTTTGCCTATAGGTTAGGTCAATAACATTCTCTCTCAAATACCCAGGTTGGCCTTTTTAAAATAAGCATTGTGTTTTTCTCTTCTCACTTTAGGCCCATCTTTCTGTTATTAGTCCCACTTTTCAATGGATGATAGTTCAGGTAAGGCTACGATCATTTCTTTTTTTAATTTTTTTTTTTAAAGATTTCATTGATTTATTTGTCAGAGAGAGAGCACAAGCAGGGTGAGCGGCAGGCAGAGGGAGAAGCAGGCTCCCTGTAGCAGGGAGCCTGATACAGGACTCGATCCCAGGACCCCAGGATCATGATCTCCAGGCGTTGCTGCTACGATCATTTCTAAGTGGAACAAAAGGATTGTCACTTTGGCCACTCCTTTCTTTTCCCTTTTTTTTTTTTTTTTTTTTTCGGGGGAGAGAGCACCTGACAGGGGCAGGGAGGGGGGAGGGGAGAGGAGGGAGGGGAGGAGAGGGAGAGAGAGAATCCCAAGCAGGTTCCACACCCAGTGTGAGCCTGACTTGGGGCTCCATCTCACAACCCTGAGATCATGACCTGAGCCGAAATCAGGAGTCAGAGCCCAACGGACTGATCCACCCAGGCAGCACTTGACCACTCCTTTCTTAAAATTATAGGCATCATTATAGACTTTTCTCCTACTAATGCCACTGTAGGAATGTATTTATATATTTTTTCCCTCTAGGCCTGCAAAGCCTGCATTATTTATCATCTGGTCCTTGACAGAAAGGTTTGCCAACCCTCGATCTAACCCATCATTATCTCTTCCTTGCACAAACTCAAAAGATTCCAGACCATGCACGATCTGGCTTCTTTCTACTTCTTCAATTACCATGGCCTCTTTTCTCTTCCTCAAACACATCAAATCCTTCCCCTCTTCAGGACCTTCATACTTGCTGCATCTTTTTCCTAAAATGCCGTTAAAGGTTCATTCTCATCCTTTAGGTCTTATCTCAAATATCACTACCTAGAGTGAGTATTCCTTACCCCCAGTTGTTCTCTATCACAAAATCACCCTCTTCATTTCCTTCATAATTACCTCAATTATTTATCTTTTGCTTAGTCATTGTGTCTTTCCTTCACTAGAATGGAAGCTTTATGAGACCAGTCACCTTACTGTCTTGTTTATCAGTGACTGGCACTGTAGGCACTCAGTATTTTTTATTGTGATAAATAAAATACACATAACATAAAATTTACCATTTTGAAGCGTACAATTCAGTGGCATTAAGTATATTCACATTGTTGGGCAACTATCACTACCATTTATCTGCAGAATTTTGTTCTCCTCATCCCTTCTACCACCAGTCCCCAGCATGCTCTGTCTCTATTTTCTGTCTCTATGAATTTGACTACTCTAGGCAGCCCATATAAGTGGAATCATACAATATGTGTCCTTTTATAACTGGCTTATTTCACTTCGCCTAATGTCTTCAAGGTTTACCCATGTTGTAGCATGTGTCAGACTTTCCTTCCTTTTTAAGACCAAATAATATTCCTTCGTATGTACATACCACATTTTCTTTATCCATTCATCCGTTAATGAACACTGTGGAAATTTTTAATTAAAAAAAATCTTATCAATAGGAAACATTCCCTGGGTCTCTTAAATTAAGTTTAACTGAGCTTTACAATTATAATTAATGTACAGTCGGCATATGCTTAATGTTATATCTAAAATTCCCACTAGCAAAATCAAGAGAATAATCAGCAACAAACCCCAGAGATTTTATAGTAAGGCAGCCATTCGAAAGCATTAAGGCAAGCAGCTTTTTTTTCCTCTCAATTTTTTATTATGGAATATATCACACATATATAGAAGTAAACAAAATAATACAGTGAACTCCCATATAATCATCACTCAGCTTAATAACTACCAGCTCATTGCCAATCATATTTTGTCTATAACTTCATCTATTAGCCTACTTTCTATATTATTGTGAGGTAAATCATTTTGTCTACAAATATTTTAAATGTTTCCCTAAGAGATAAGTAAAGGGCTTTGATTTCTTATCATTTTATTAGGAAGATATATTTTTTTAAGATTTTATTTATTCATTTGACAGAGAGAGAGAGAGCACTAGCAGGGGGTGAGCAGCAGAGGGAGAGGGAGAAGCAGGCTCCCCACTGAGCAGGGAGCCTGATGTGGGGCTTGATCCTAGGACCCTGGGATCATGACCTGAGCCAAAGGCAGACGCCCAACCGACTGAGCCACCAGGCACCCCAAGAAGATATTTTTTGCTGAATTTGTTTATGGTGGTATCAGATACATGTCTGTAACTTTGTCATATAATTTGATGGAAAGCACTCCTTAATAAAACATTTTAAATTGTATCTTTTAGAAGGATTTATAAATGTCTGATCATTTCAAGAATGCAAACCGCGAAGGAAAATATTTGCCAACATTTAGCCACAAACAAAAATAAAAAATGTTGGGCTACAAGATGACTATACTTCTTCAAGTGACTGGCACCTGGGCAGGGAACCAGACACTAAGTCTATGGTTCTCTACTTTAGTGAGTAAAAGAATCATGAGGAGCTTGTTTAAAAAGCAGATTCCAGGGCCTCATGTCTGTAGATTTCTGATTTAGTAGGACTGGGCTGAGATCTGGAGGCATGCATTTCTAATAATTGCTGGAGATAATTCTGATGGAGGGCATCCAAGATGGCCTCAAAACCCTCTTTCTAACTTTAGGACTCATGTGCTCTATGGCTTTGTCGTTTAACATTTGTGCCTTTTAGTATTCTGTTCAGTGAAAATTTCTAGGTCCTGACCAAATAAATGTACCATAATCCAGCATTCCTCCCCCTTTTGATTCTCCACTTGAATGATAAACATTTTCTCCACAAGTTAAACATGATCATATATGAGTCTATTGTCTCACTTGTGAGCATGATTAGTTTCCATGGGCTTTGGAAATTTGATTACTCTCTTCCTTTCCTGAGCAATGATCTTGGTGACTCAGGATGACATTTGCCTGAGCAATTTATTACACGAATAAGAACATATTATGTGTTTTGGTAGTATTCAAAAGTTCTTTTGTAGCAGACTATGCTTATTGTTATGGCAGAAATGAATGCAATTTGGCTCAATTTTCTTAATTTAAAAACTGTACCTAAATCAGCAATGCTTTTTATTAAATAACAGCGATCTTCTTAGAAAATCATTTCACAGGGATGGAGCCAAGGCTAAAGGAAAAACTGAAAGAATAAGTGGCTTAAACATGAGAAAAAAATGTAATAGAGGAAAATAAAGAATAAAGGGAGGCTGGATTCAGTTATTTATATAATCATGTTAAATGGCAGTGGTAAATTGAAGAGGATCAGAATATGCCACCCCAAAATATGCCACTTTGGCATAAGGATTATTTTGAACTGATGGCAATGGAGAAACAGCAGACACAAGAAAAACCCTTTACTCTCCCCCGTTCTGCCCCAAAGCAAGGCATACATTTTCCTTTGTGAAAGTGTCTCCTTCTCTTGTACCAGAAAGGGAAAAACCTTTATCACAGGAGAGGGAAATAGCACTGAGATGAGTCTGCATAAACAAAACCATACTAAATAATCCTATCTTCCAGTAGTTTCCCCTATATATTTACTTTCCCACAATTCACCAAACCCCTTTTATTTTGTTTTGTCACTTCTCCACAATTCATTACCTTGATTAAGGTGGTATATAAGCCCCCTGAGTTTAACATTTCTTTGGATCTTCACTTTATATGAAGGCCACCATGCACATAAAAAATTTGAAATATTAACATCAAATAAAATTTCTATGCCTTTTCTCCTGTGAATCTTTTTAAATCTAATTCTCAGGCTCCAGACATGAACCTAAGAGTGTAGAGGAAAGTTTTTCCTCCCCTACAAAATTATTTAAGAACTTAATCCACTAGGCATTTGCTCACAGTTTTCCTTTAAATAGGAAGGAATAGTGAGTGGTATAGTAGAAAGAACTCTGAAGTTAGACTAGCTTGAATTGAAATCTTGGGTCTACTATTTGATGTATGAACTTGGGCAAGTTATTTAAGTGCTGTACCTCGGGCGTCTGGGTGGCTCAGTCGTTTAAGCATCTGCCTTAGACTCAGGTCATGATCCCCAGGGTCCTGGGATCCATCCCTGCATTGGGCTCCCTGCTTTCAGGCTCCCTGTTTGGCGGAGAGCCTGCTTCTCCCTCTCCCTCTGCTGCTCCCCCTGCTTGTACTCTCTCTCTGTCAAAAAAAAAAAAAAAATCTTTAAATGCTGTACGTCAATTTCTACATCTATAAAACAAAGATGATAAGGCCAACTTAATGTAATTGCTGTAAGGGTTAAATAAGGTGAAATATGCAAAATAATTTGCACAAAGTAGAGCCTTGGTAACATTTAGTTCCTCTAAATTTTGATGCGTATCTCTGCTGTTAAAGTAAAGATCCTTGGGAAGAGATAAGAGTTTAGGAAGCAGGATGGATAGAATGTGAATCTCGAGCTTCTCTCTCTTTCTCTAGGTGGGGCTGCCATTAAAATACCTAGATGTCCCAGTGTGTTAGCTGGCAGTCTTGTGCAAAGGACTTTGTAGCTGAAAGAGGGATTTGAGAAAAATCCAAGATTCCAAAGCACAGAAGGAAAGCACCTACCACTGTGGATATTGCTGAATGATTCAGAAGAAGGAAGGAAGAAAGGAAGGGAAAGACAGTATCTGCCTGATTATCAATATGCAGCAAGAGCTTTTATGCACTAATTCTGCTTAAAGGGGCCTCTATTAAGAAAATAATTCGAAATACATAAAAATAATTAAGCACATAGATGATCATCTCAATCTTGAGAGAAAAACTAAAAACAACCTGAATGAGCAAAAATAATAAAGTAATTATAGTATTTTTATATGATGAAATATTACTTAGCCATTATAAACAATGCAAAGGAGTATATACCTTATCAGCTCAATTATGTAAAAATAAAAGTACACGGATGAAAGAAACTGGAAGGATAAACAAAACAATTTTAAAAGTACTTAACTGTGAGTTAGATTGTAAATACTATGATCTTAAGGTTATTGAGTGAAAATTTTATTTCAGATATACTTTTTCAGTTATAGAATTACCTTTTTGTTCTTCTTGAATTTCTTTCCTCTTCTGAGATTTCCTATATTTTCATTCATTTTGAGTATATTTTCTCTTAAGTCCTTGAAGCATAGTCCTCTAACAGCTGCTTTAAAATACCCAATTCTTCTGGTTCATTTTGGAGCTGATATCCATGGGCTGACTTTTGGATCACATTTTCTTATTTCTCCACATGTTTAGTAATCTTAGATACTATCCTGTATCTAAGAATGATGACATAGTGAATGATGTACTTTAGAGATGTTTGGTTCTGTTATGTTTCTCTAAATTGTTGTTTCAGCAGGCAGTTACCTTGGTTAAATTCAAACTCTAACTCAGTGCAGTTCTTTTAACCTTATCTGGGCTGCTTGGAGTCTACCCTGCACATGTGTAGTCTAAGAGTTAGCTAGAGATTTGGGGAGTTTCTGTAGACTTTAAGCCTCCCTCTCTCTTGTTCTCTCCTTTCTGGGATCTCTCTCCCCCATTTTCCAATATTGTTTAATCGCCTCTTCATCTCATTGGTAAGGGAAAGGAAGAATTCCCACCCTATGTGTATGGGAATGACCTAGCATATGGCACCCAGCACTGGACAGATAAGAACAGCAGTTTACTAGTCACATATACTCACAGTCTGAGTGGAGGATACCAAACCCCATGTAGGGCCACGTGGAAGTTAAGCTTAGGAGTAAATAACCAGGCACTATGGGAGGCAGGTTTTGTAATATAAAGGGGATGAGGTAGCCCCTGTTTCCCATGGGAAGATGTGATTGGTTTGTTTGAATAATTCCGTAAGTTTGCAGGGACAAGGAGGAAATATATGTGGTCCCCAAGACAAGGAGGGCTATTTGGCTAGGGGACCCTATCCACAGGAGCAGGGTGGGGAAGGGAACTTGGACTCAGGTTAGTCAAGACACTCCTAATTTTACCAGATGTCAAGGCAGTATGTCAATTTTAGGCCTTACACCACACTGTGGCTGCCCTGGACTCCATTCTCTGGTTCATCAAGCCAATATGCCTGCAAGTTTCTAAGTTTAGGTCATCCTCCATGACTGGATGCTGCAGGCTAAAAGCCATAAAAATAGGAAACTCCTGAAGTGCCACCTCATTCTTCCAAGTGTTGACTTCCCTCAAGAATTTGCCTTCTTTTGCTTGCTCCCCAGCGCCTTTTTTTTTTTTTTTTAAATATATGTGATCTGATAGGAGCTATTTGGCCATTACCAGAAGCAGAGCTCTCAAAGTTCATTCTTAATTTTTGGATGTAAGCACTTTAAATAGCTGAAGAAACTACCAGATATTGCTTATTGATTAAAACGGGAATTGGTGTGGAGTCTTTGGAATGATACTACATAAGAATATTAACTCACCGCTGAAATAACTGCAGAACTCAATCACTACATAAAATAATTACGTTGTAATTTACTACAAATTTTGATTCCACACAAATAATTCAGTCAAACTTGAGTTGGACTCAGTCCTTAACAGATAAAACCCAGAAAAAAAAGTTTTTTCTTTTACGGGCAAAAAGACAAAAGCTATTTGACAAGCCAGTCGTATATTTCTTCTGAAATATGCACCATATTTAAATTTTGACTGACTCTAACCAATTTTAATCTTTTAATTTGCCTTGCTTCTATGTATTTCTAATTTGCTTTTATTTATACGTATGCCTGTAAGCATTTTCCCAACACTCTATCTCTGTCCTATATCCCTATAGAGACTATAAATGCCTCCTGGGCATGAGCCAAAGACTTGATTTAGTTTAAATCTACACACGCAGATACATACTTACATCTGTTAATTTTTTTTTTTCCAGTAAATCCTACCAAGACTTGGATGGACAAATTGGGTTTTAAATTTCTTCAGCATTTTGTATATTTGGTGCTCCCAGGACTTACAAGACTCAAGAGCATGTTATACACAACACATGACTAAAATTTATTACAGCAAATGGTAGGGAGCAAAAGCAATGGGAAAAAGGTCCATTGGTGAAGGCCAGAGAGGCAGACTTCTTTCTCTCTCTAGCAGCAAACTATAGGCATCTGTGGAATGCCTCTGCCCATGGAAACCCATCTGAGTTTCAGGGTCCAAGGCTTTTATGGAGGTCTGTTAATATATATATATTCTGCTATGCAATCATCCATGGCAACTGAAACTCAGGACCCCAACAATGAAACCAGGTGCACATGTTTGTGCAAAGCAATTTCTTCAGGTGTATGTAACAAAGTCATCATCATTAACATAAAAACACTCCAAGGGCCAAATTCCCAGGGTTGGCCAAGGGTCAATCATAGTTCCCTTGGAGACATGCAAGGAATAAGCAAATACCTGCAGCATTAACTTTTTCCTCACAAGGGTCTGTATATGTCCTTGCTATCATCTATTTCAATTCCTGGCTTACTAACAGAAATAATACAAAGCTAAGTCCTGGCATGTGGGAAGACATTTTTAAGACCACTGTATCTCTAATTCATTTCCTCTAGTTTTTCTACTCTTCCCAACACATTCCCAGCCTCCAATTTCTATAGCTGGCTGTTCTTTACAAACAAGCAAGCTACTTACAGGAAGCAATAGTTTATGTGGTTTGACAGAGGAGGCCTAAGATCAATACAGCCCAAAGATGTAAAAACTACAGTTATATCCTTGTGTGATTTAAATCTTTCCTCCACACACCTGGTTTGCCTCCTGGAGTTTCTATTTCATATAGCTTTGCCATGACCCACTAATGGCCCAAGCCAACATTCTAGATGACTTCTCTTCTCTCCCATCCCTGAAATACAGTCACTAAAATCAGGTGATATTACCTCCTAGAAGTTTCCTGAATCTATCTCATTCTTTCCATATGACCACATTTCCCTGTTAATTGCTCCTTTCTTGCTTCCCTTTCCCTCTCCCCATAGGCCATTACTCATTACAGCAGTGCTATCATTCCAATTCTTTTCTAGAAAGCAACATGCCATACACTGAAGAACAACTTTCTGAAGAAGATCTCTTATATAAGGTATTTTAACCACTCAGGTCACTACGCTCAATTGTTTTCCTGTGTGTTATATATCTACTAATATCTATTTTATTAGAAAAAAATTAATTTCTATCCCAAATTCAAAGATATGTCCAGTGGGATGGAATCAATTTCTTGGAGTTCTTTGAGTTATACAACAGTGCAAATAATAGCTACTTCCTATACATCATCCTCCCTTTGCTCTATGACATCTGGACCCTTCTCCCAATCCTTTCCTTTCTCATCTGCTATGTTCAGATTCCTCTTCATTAGATACTTCGGTTAAATTTCAATCCTGTAGAGAAGACCATAGCTAAATAAAAGTCTTCAGGGAAGAACTCCTTCTTGGGTAGATATATTTCATAGGTCCCATCTGAGATTGTAGGCAGAAGTTATAGATGGCATTAATATATAACATTGATCTGAATATGAATTTTCAAAACATTCAATTCATAAAAATGATAAAAAATTTATTCCATCTTAACATAAGTACTCAAATGAGATCGTACAAAAGTTTAAAAAGCTCTTTTAACAAGTTGAGGGCTATACTGAATGAAAAAAAGGTTACATGGAACTTCTCTTAAACTGCTAAAAAACCTTCACAAAAAATGTGTTTCTGATGCAAAATTGCCCAGATTAGTTCCTCAAGTGGGAAGTCTTCAAAAGCTTCAAATTTACCAATTGCATTTTTGGTTTTAATTTATATAATAATATATATGCAATTACAAGGCTGGTATGCCAAGTGCAGACAGTATTAACAGCAGTAGTAGAAACATTCTCATAAAAGTGAACTAAATCTTGGGGCTACCTGGGTGGCTCAATCGGTTACGCATCCAACTCTTGATTTTGGCTCAGCTCATGATATCAGAGTTGTGAGACTGAGTCCCAGCGTGGAGCCTGCTTAAGATTCTCTCTTTCCCTCTCCCTCTGCCCCTTCCCCCCGAAAAGTGAACTTTTAGATTATATGCTCCTTATTGTACATATGCATTTTGTTATTCCAGAATGTACAGAAGTTTTTTTCTTTTATATTTAAAATAAAGTTTAGATTTTATTAAAGTAATACATGTATCAAAAAATTAAATGCACAGCATAATGCATAAACTTGTCTGAATCACTATGTTGTACACCTAAAACTAATGTAACATTGTGTCAATTATACTCAAATAAAAAAATGTCAATTAAATGTACAAAATGGTATTTGTGAAAACTAAGTGTCCTTCCAACTCTAGATCCCTAGGCCCTAAATTAGAGGTAACTACTATCAGTAAATATTGCTGGCCTATTCTTCCAGAGATATTTTACCTGAATACAAAAAGTCAGGGATATTCTAAGATAATACCATATAAGGAAGTCACTAGGCTCTTTTGAAATTATTTTTGAATCAACATACCAATTTTCAAAGATTAAGTTAGAGATACTATCAGCCCAACCCTGTATTACAACTGTCTTTTTGTTATGCATAAAAGTATCACAACTAGTTTCCATAGATATAACTTATATGTCATGGTCCCTAAATTTTAATTCTAATGTTGTACAACTACCATTAATGGCTTAAATAATCATTCCTTTCTCTGATTCTTCTACTTTCCCGTAATAAAAAGCTATTCAGCCTCTAATATTTTCCATACAAATGTTTCCCCCTTTTATATCTTTGACTTTTTAGCCCTCTAATTTTAGTACTTACTTTTGCCAGATACCAGAAGAAAACATTTCTACTAGCACTTTCTTCAAAGTCTTCTCCCTGAAGATGACATTTTTGTGACCAAAGGATATCATGCTAAGGTATGTGGAATGTACACCACAGTTGAAAAAGCAAAAGAAACTACACTTAGGCTGCAATTAGATAATGAAGAACACAACCAATGTTTTCTCGAGGAGAACAAAACACTTGAGGGCATTCTAGTAAATGAAAGAAAATCAGATGAATTATTTATCTTAAATATTTTCAAAACTTGGATCTCTTATTTTATAGAATGGCATGCTTAAAATTACTTACAGCAAAGTAAGGTTTAAGCACATTTTTTCAGAAACACATAAATTGTATAAAGCAAGATACACTAGTTTATATACTCTTTTATATGTAAAAGAGTCAGAGAGTGGGGTGATCAGGAAAATAGATAAAGGGGATTAAGAGGTACAAACTGCCAGTTATAAAATAAATAACTCACAGAAGTGAAAAGTACAGCATAGAGAATATAGTAAAAAATATTGTAATAACATTGTTGGGTGACAGATTCTGACTATTTAACGTGGTGAGCACTGAGTAACATATAGGATTGTTGAATCAGTGTTGTACATCTGAAACTAATATAATATTGTATATTAATTACACTTCACTAAAAAATAAAAGTGCTTACCCCCAAAAAACACTTAAAAAAAAAAAAAGAGTCAGAGGACCTCAGTTTATGGAAATAAAACTGGCTAAGTAATTTTTAAAAATCTGTCACCCTCAGAAGAGAAATCAATATTTACCAAAATGGTGGATTAAATTAACCATGACAAGAGTGATTAATGTAATAATAGCTCCAATAAAGCCTCATTAAATAATCAATTAGAAATAAGTCACAGGGATGAAAAGTACAACATAGGGAATATAGTCAATAATAATGTGATCACTTTGTATGGTGACAGATGGGGACTACACTTATGGTAAGGTTTGCCTATTGTGCCTAATACTACTGTGGAAAGACTATGTTCCACACCTGAAACTAATATAACATTGTATGCATACTTCAATTAAGAAAGAGACACACAGAAATAACAATGAAAAAAATATTTAAATTAATAAAGCTCAAAACCTGTTAAGTAAAATATATCCCATCCTCCTAAAAAAAAAACGAGTTAGAATAATTTAAAAGGAACAAAAGATTTAGCAAAAGGCTCCTGGCCAGTAGTATTAGTATGATTTATAAAAGATCATACTTACTTCAGCCAGAACTAAAGGCATAAGTCATTTGCATTGACAATAACAGTCTAAAGAAGACAGGGTTTCTAGCACTTTTGATTTTATGATTATTTTGAATATTATTGTTCAGGAAATTCTAATTTTCTTTTAGAGATAATTTTGTTAAATTTGCTGCAAGGCTTCTCGGAAAAAGTAATTTTATAATATCCCAAGTTCTTTACTTTTCTCCCTATGTCCTTTCTAATGATTATCAGCTCGATAATAAAACTCACAAATAATTGTTTTACTCTTAAATTTCTAGGTGTACACTTATTTCATAAGTTACTATGTGACCCTGGGCAAATTAATTAACTTCTCTGGGTCTCCAAATCATCTGTAAAAACATGTTGGCCTAGGGGTGCTCTATTAATAGGGACCCCCAACCCCTTCCCCACCCTACAGCCGTGATAGTTACGATAAATTACTATCGGTGGCAGAGGCTTACCCAGTTTCTCCTTACCTGTGATGCTGCCTGTTGCCTATTCTCTCTTCCTTTGGGGAAATCATTGATCTGTGATTACTTTTAGCTAAAAAGGTCTGTGAAGTCTAGACTGATGATCATGAGATTAAAAATAACCACCTGCAATTCCTGCAACCTTGAAGTGCAATTTTTCATTTTCTTTTCCGGCATCCAACTTTTATTTATTGAGCACTGTGCAGGGCTCTGATACAACAGACATGGCTCCTGAATAAAATCATCATTTTGTGAGGTTCTTAGTTTAAAACGAAACAAATATATATATATGTAAAATATATATGTGTGTGTGTATATACACATATATACATATATGTATATAGGATGTATACACGTCCATATATGTAAACACATATTTATATACATACACACATGTAGGATTAATCTATGCTACCACAGCTTTCAAGTTTTTTCTTTCTTTTTTTCTTTAAAGTAGGCTCCAAGCCCAACATGGGGCTTGAGATCAAGAGTTGCTTGCTCTACCGACTGAGCCAGCCAGGTGCTCCCCTAACAACTTTCAAAACATTCCCTCCCTACCACTTTTCTCTATCCATTTGATGAAATTAATAGGAAAATCTCTATGACAAATTAAGAGTAGCATCCGACAGGCATTCCACCAAGCTTTATTCTCAAGATTTCGAAGGTAAGAAGTCAAAGCTTCAGTTTACACATGATTTGGCTACTCAGAGATTCTAGGCTACTGTTGGGTTTACTGATTACCTGCAAAAACATTTTAAGATAAGATAGCTAAGATAAATAGGTATCTTCAAGGAATACATTGGCATCTCTTATCACACTTACGGATTACAGCACACACTCTTACAGCATTTGTATAGACTCAACAATTTATACCTATACTATCAACTATTTAATTTTGGACAAAATTTTAAGTTTCACTGGCAAAATCAGACCAGAATTTCAATTTTGAACATAAAGTATAAATCTCTCTTCCCTAAAATTGAAACCCCTTCCTGTTTTTAGGAAACATAATTGCATAATTCAAACTCCTTCAATACTGTGACCTAGTTCCTCCTCTTGATGCTATAAACAGCTCATGTAACTATGGTAACCACCTAGGGAAAACTGAATGTTTTTCTGGTCAGCAATATGCAAAGTATACCATATGTGTTATTTTTTCTGAGATAACCAAAGTAGATAATATGTGTTTGCTTTTTCTTCTTGGCTATGGGAATGATAGCTCATGATACTGAATTTTCTCTTTACTACAGTCCCAGTCATTCACAATCCCTTCATTTTTTGCTGTGATCATCTTGCTGACAGTAGTCATTCTAAATGCTGAACAATACTATAACCCATAGTGGGATTGACTGTATCCACCCAATTTTAAATCTGTGCTACCTCATGAACTAAATGTACAGACCAACACTGCTCATATTTCTAATGTTCCACCTCAAGAATCTGGTATTTCTTAACTTTATCCTTTAGTTCTAGCCAAAGTATTTCCTCAAAGCAAAAAAGTAAAGTGGAATTCAATCTTGAGGGTATACTTAGATACTGAGAAGAGCTATCTCCAGTTTGTAGTGATTTTTATGTATCCTCTTTTTAGCTCTATTTTCTGTTTTTTAAATACAATTAGTGTATACTACCCACGCAATAAAGCAATTAAAAACACTTGAAAACTGACCTCAGTGGAGACAGACTGCTTGCTTTAGTTGCCTATCGTACTAATGAACTGACTTAAAGTTTTAGGTTTTTTTCACTACAATTTAAAATGCTTCACTGGGGGGTGCCTGGGTGGCTCAGTCATTAAGCATCTGCCTTCGGCTCAGGTCATGATCCCAGGATCCTGGGATCGAGTCCCGCATCGGGCTCCGTTTGGCAGGAAGCCTGCTTCTCCCTCTCCCACTCCCCCTGCTTGTGTTCCCTCTCTCGCTGTGTCTCTCTCTGTCAAATAAATAAATAAATAAATCTTAAAATAAAAAAAAAAGAATAAAATGCTTCACTGGATCTTCCAGAACAAATTATACTCTAAACTAATATGAACTCTCAGATTTGTAATGATTTACTTATTTGCATTAGGTACAATTACATTTCTACTGTGGGCTATCAATTGGTGACATTTTAATATGAGGATTTTTGTTTAAAGTGCCTTCCTAGAATTTCCTTATTCTTTTAACAATGCTTTTTAACTATCCAAATATCCTCCTTAGAAAAACATTGCTACTTGCTTCACTGAATTAAATAGGGAATTAACTGCCTCTTACTGGTTTAGAAAAGATTTAACGAACTAAATGCAAGGTGTGGAACTTGTTTGGATTCTGCTAAACCAAGTGTAAAATGATATTAATGAGACAATAAGGAAATTTGGAAATTTTAATTGTCTGAATATTAAATGATAGATAATCTTTTTGATGGGATAATGGAACTGTGGGTATTTTTTTTTTTTAATTATCTCTTATCCCTCCATATTTAAAGTATTTACAGATAAAATATAACAATCCAGCAAGGGAAGGGAAGTGTGGAAGGCCACAGATGAAATAATGTTGGACATATATTGATATATGTTCAAGCTGGGTGAATAGTGCATTAGGATTACTGTATTATTACCTCTACTCCTTTTTTTTTTTTTTAAGATTTTATTTATTTGCCAGAGAGAGAGAGAGAGCACACAAGCAGGGGGAGAAGCAGGTAAAGGGAGAAGCAGGCTCCCTGCTTAGCAGGGAGCCGGATGCGGGACTCAATCCCAGGACTCTGGGATCATGACCTGAGCCAAAGGCAGACACTTAACCGACTGAGCCACCCAGGCGTCCCTATTACCTCTACTCTTGTGCATGTTTGAAATTTTCCGTAATTAAAAAGTTTTACAAAACATTAAGAAGAAAAAAAGCATTTCAAATTTAATTGGCCTGACTTAAGCAATAGCTGAATTTTCTCAGGAGTATCTTTAGGAATCCTTCAGAACTATCTGTTAGTTTGTTTTCAATGAAAGTTTGAAGCTTTGCCCTCCCCTCTCACAATATAAATAAGGGCTACAAGACACAGGTTTAGAGGCATAAACACTTCCCACCAGGGACCTCTTAAAAGAAACGGATTTTGAAATTACAGGTAATCCCAGACACTCCTACTAATTTTGGGGTTACCTATCTTTTTTAGGATTACTTTATGGTAGAAAATATTTTAAAAAGTAAGTAAGATGCCTTTTTGCTTTATCAGAGTAAATCACCAATTAATTTCTACATTGCAGAGAATTGGGGGCTTTAAAATTTCGCATTTGGCTCAGCACGGCAAAAAAGTCTTGAAAAGCCCCCAAATGTCCAGTTAAGTGGTTACTGAGAAGAAAAGAACATGATAAATAACCAACGGTCGAGTTGAGTTTAAGGAATATGGTGATTTTTTCTTTCCATGTAAGTACTCTTCCCATCCCCACAATGTGCTTTCATAAATATGGCAGGAATAAGCCTTTAATTTTTATAAATATAGCAAAAAGGTGAAAATAATGTATAAAAGATCTCCATTATCATACTCAGCCTCCTTTCCTCTCTTCTTGCTCTAGGTTCCTTGAGGCGGTAGTCTTAAGTATTCTGCATCTCTCCGCCTTCTTACTGCTAGGTTCTAACCACGTGTCCTATGTGCCTGCAGGTAACTTCTCAGGCTGAATAAAATCCATAGGTACATTCAGTGCCTAACCTAAATCAGTAAAAAAGGCATCTTACATTATTTTGGGCCTCCAATAAAGACTACCTGAATCAAACCCATTAGTAAACAAGAACAGTAGGGTTCAGGTAAAAAGCAATAAAATTGCATTTTTAACAGTGACTGGTTTTTGACAAAACCTGGCTGTTTAATCTGAAGGATTTAAAGAATGACAATGAAATCCCTAGACGGTTCTCCGAAACACACCACACCGTACTGCCTGGGTTGATTTAATATTCAAGCAGTCAAAACCACGTAAGTGTCACAGGATAACAACACCAGACAATCTCCGAGTCCCGTGCAATATTTTTGTTGTTACCAAGATGCCGAATTTTCTGGAGGGCTTTGTTTTGGCTTGCAATTTAAAATTTCCTGTAGATCAAAGTCTAGACTTCTCGCTGCACGTCAATGGTTACTTCTACTACTGTTTTCAAAAGTGCTCTGAAGAGGTCACCATACAGGTGCACCACCCCTGCGAACGAACCGGATAGAAGGAGAAATCCACTTACGTTTCCTTTTTAACTCAAAGGTACTACTCAGAAGAGGACTTGTTTTCATAGGCATTCCACTAAAATTCTCCGCGTATTCGTTCTATTTACAGCCATTTCTTTCAAAAACAAATGTTATTACATCCTGAGAGTCAGTCTGGCATTAAAATTAGCATCTCTGCCGAGCGTTTCATTTAACACTACACAAAAATTAAGCCCTGAAAGTCGATCACATAGATAAGGACGTGGGCCTGATTACTGATTAGGATTTTATCCTCATTTCCCTTCTTCCCGCCCCCCGCCCCCCAGCCGTTTTCAGTCTTAGGGTAAAAAGAGATGAAAAGGGGGTGGTGCGCCCCTCCTGCCTCTAAGCCCGCGCCGACGTTTAATGCTTAAACGTTCTGACACCCGGAGGGGGTAAAATTCTTTTTAGAGGTTGTGTGTTGGACAAACACGTTTCTGGGGCAGAGGCAGACTAAACTAAACGGAGGATTCCTGAAGAGCCGGAAGGTGGACAAAACCTGCAAGGTACTTCGGAGGCGGGAGACCTCCCGCATATGAGGAAGGGCGGAAACATGCTAAAAGCCAGGAGGGAGATTTAAAAGGCGAGCCGACTAAAAGAGAAAGAAAATGCAGGGGGCCCGCGGAAGCACCGCCTACCTCGGCGACCAGCACCCCCCCCCCCCACACCCCTCCCGGCGCTCCGTGAGCCCGAAAGCCGCCGCAGGAGGGCCGGGGCCCGCGGACAGTGCTGAGGCGGCGGCCGGGCGAGCCGCGGCGGATCGGCGGGAACACAGCCGCCGAGCATGCCGGGAGCCGCGCCCGCTGCACGCTGGGTCGCGTAGTTCCCGCCGGCCTTACTCCAGGTTGTAGCGCAAAGCGGCCGGCCGCCTGCTGCTCTTTTAAAGCCCCGCGAGTTGCCGCGCCAGAGCCACCTGATGGGGAAAATGTCGGTAACACCGGGCCGAGGGAGTTGGACCGAGATTCCCCCTCCCTGTGGGACAGGCGGAAGGAAGGAGCCGGCCACCTTCCCTCTGAAGTCCCATTCAGACATTGAGCAAAGAGGCGGGCTTGACAGTCCTTCCCCTTTAAGAGGGGGCGGGGCGCAGCCTGCCGTTTGGCCGCCCTCCGCACCCTCCCCCCGGGCCGAGAGTTGACAGACCAATCGCCCGAGTGGCGGTGGGAAGGCGGGAGAATGCGAACCCTTCGGTAGGGCGGTAGGGGCGGGCCCCCGTCCTTATTAGGAGTAAGTCCTGCGCAGGCGCAGAGGGGCCGCAGCCGGAGGGGCGGGGGCAGTCCAGTGAGAGACTCTCCGACAGGCACGGAGGGTGATTGGGAGGAAAGGGGGCAGCGAGGGGCTTGTCATGGGGGTCCGTGCTACGAGACGGCATTGGTAGCATCGGGGGACTCCGAGGGGGACGGGAAGTGTCAACGCCCGGGACCCCGGCGCTAGCTCCGCCGGGGGATCCCCGCTGCTCTAGTCCTGGGGAGGGAGGGGAAAAAGGAGGGAGCCCTGATCTCGCCCCGCCCCTGGGCTTGTTACCGCGGGGGCGGGGAGTGAGGGCTTCTTTTGGGGGGAGTGGAGATCGGGGGACTCGGCTGTGCCCTCTTGAGCGGCTGCCGGTGTCCCCGCGGCGCCGGGCTGCCCAGCAGAGGAGCCGCGGCCGCCGTGGCTGTTGCATGTGTGGCTGCTGGATGCGGAGGCGGCGGCGGCGGCGGCGGCGAGGAGCAGCAGCGGCGGCAGGATGTTAGGGCAGCAGCAGCAGCAACTATACTCGTCGGCCGCGCTCCTGACCGGGGAGCGGAGCCGGCTCCTCACCTGCTACGTGCAGGACTACCTCGAGTGTGTGGAGTCGCTGCCCCACGACATGCAGAGGAACGTGTCTGTGCTTCGAGAGCTGGACAACAAATATCAAGGTAGGGGGCCGCGGGGCCGCGGGGCCGCCTGTGCGGGTCCTCCCCTCAGTCGGATTCGCTGGCGTCCGGGCACTGTCGCTCGGAGCCTGCCCGGGGAAGTGCCACTTTCCATTTCTCCTGTGACAGTCTCCCCGAGTGCACAGACAGGGTCTGGTGTGTGGGACGGAGGAGAGGGACTGGAGACCGGGTTCGCGGCCCTCCCTTCCCCCCGCTGCGGTCGGCGAGGACTTCTGTGGGGTATCACGGGTGGGGGTGGGGGCCGCTCGTCAGCCCCCGCTGCAGACCCAGCGGCTGCAGCTGGTGTGGAGAGGAATCAGCCATTTTAAGCAGCATTTGTTCCGGCCCTTGCCTGCCCCGTGCCGCAGACCCTTCTGCCCCGGCGAGGGAGCGTGCAGCGGGCAGAGGGCTGTAGGGAGTGAGCGGCCGGCCGCAGCCGGGCTCCCGCTGCTCTCCGGGGCCTGGCTTTCCCCACCCCCCCCCTCCGGCCCCCACCCCGAGAGCAGATGCATTGGAACGTGCGGGGGGGAGGGGGCAGGAGAGGGCCGCGAAGGCGGACTCGGGGAGGTCCCTCCCTCGGCTCTCCGGCTCCCGGTTCTGGAACGGAGTACGTTCCCTTCTCCCGCCTCAGGGAAAGTTCCGGGCCGCAGCCTTTCCCGAGCGCCATCAGCCAAATGGTTAAAAGGGGAGGGGTCCCCGCGGGGAAAGGAAGAGGGGCGTGTGTGTGGCGGGGAGGGCCTGCGGTCCCTGGGGCGGGGCCTGGGGGAGTGACGTAGAACATGGGCGGGGCGTGGACGGGCGCGCTCCCGCCCGCCTCGAAAATGGCTGGTCGCCGGAAGGTTTGGGCGGAGCTGGCTGGTGGGAAGGTGTCGGAACCTTGCCGAACGTTAGTTCTTTCCTAGCAGAGTCAGTGTTGAGGTTTGGGACGTGTTTGTCGTGGTTTTTCGACCCTTTCTCCATCACTCAATCAGGACGAAGAAACGCTCAGCTACTAGGACCATCGCTGACCCTAGCACCGCGTTGGTTCCGGGCCTGCGTCACTTCCGGACCCCAGGTGGAAGTGGGTGGTTGACTGGGCAACCGCCTGGCGTCCCTTAACCCATGGGTCCCTCCTTCGCCAAGTTTGAGTGATGAGGCAAAAACCACCCTTTGTGGTCAGACCCAAGAAAACTAAGACAGGGAGTCAGTCTTTTCCTACAGAGGGTATCATTTATCATCGACTATTGGTGGACCTTTCGTGTACTCCTAGGGGAGAAATTTAAATGGGGAACCGTTTTGCGTTTAATCAGCCTGATCAAGGAATAGACCTTGGACATAATGTGGAAACAGTCGTACGGACTTTAAAAAAATAACTTTTTGGACCCCGTTGTCTTTTTCTAGACCCGTCACTAATCTTACGATTTAGTCTCAAAGGAACCCACTTCTGGGGTGACATTTTGTGGCCTATAGCATGTTAGAATATTTAATTGTTTCTGTGTTTTCGAATCTGTAATTTATTTCTGCCTTCCGAACCCATATGATAGGGTTGTTGATAAGACTGATCTCTTTTGGGGGAAAGAGAATTAAATAGTGTTTACTTACTGCGTGTCATCACTGTGCCAGGTCCAGAACATTATCTCACAATAATCCTATGAAGTAAAAATATATTTTACAGACCAGTTAAAGTTTACAAGGAGTTTAAGTGACTTGTTCAATTAACTAGGTGGGGAAGTAGGCTGGCTACTTCATGTGCACATCCTTTTTTTTTTTTTTAAACTATTAACTTTTTATAAAAACTTACTTAGTAAAAACTCTCCAAAGATATTTTCTACAGACATGGAGCACATACATGAATTGTAGCCTAAAAATGATACATATGTGCTGTATATTGAACACTTTTAGTTTTTCAAATAGTAACTCTGAGGTTTGTAAAACTTGCATGGTTTTACATTTCCTTAAAGACACATATTTGCCTTTAAAAGAGTTAAGCTATTTTCATTTGAATTTGGGAGGGAAAATCGGTTACAGGGAAATCTGCCATCTTGACCATCTAGAATTGTCCTAAGTAGCTCTAGTAACATGAGAAACAGTATTAGGCTTTAAAAGATTGAGAGATTATAAACATTTTCAGCTTCATTAAGATTGGTTATTTCAAGATTAGTATAGAAGAAGGATCTAGTTTTCCGTCTGTGCCCATGCTTACTAAGCTCCGCTTCCACAATTTAGCTTTATATATTTGTGTGTTCTTGGTTCAGATTTCATATGCTTTTTATTTCTTTGCTAGTTCTTAAGTATCTTCTGTTTTTGGATTTAATACTTCCTGCAGTATTTAGTGATATAAATTATACAGGAAATCAAAAAAGCTTCTCTCCTACCTATTTGAGACACTTTGAGAAATTACTGAAGAATCAAAAACTTTTAAAAATAGAGAAATGAAGACAACAGTTTCACAATTGAAAGAAGTATTTATTATGGGATATGGTTATTAGAGAGCCTCAGTCTTTGTTCCAATATTCTTGTTCATAATTGCTTGGGTAAATAACCATTGAACTAAAAATTAATAATTTCAAGTGCCTTCCATGCAGCTTAGTAGAAAGTGCTAAACGGTGGAGCCAGACATACCTGTCTGGCAGAGTTCAAAGTCTGGGGTTGTTACCTCTTGAACTTCATTTTCTTCATGTATAGAAGTGATAGCTTCCTCATGGGGTTGCCTTGGAGATTAAATGAGAAAATCTTTATCGCATAAAAGGGGCTTAGTAAGTGTTAGTTTCCGTTCTTCTTTCACTATGTAATTAAGGAGTCTTAGAAATAAGAATTATTCTCATATACAGTATCAGTGTGCCTGTATGATAGAATATAATTAGCGTCTAACTCCTGATAGTTAGGTACAGAATATTTAAAATAAGATTTACCTTTATTTTTTAATCCTCAAGTTTTGTGTCTGAGGGGAAAATACATAATTATTTTTCTTGGAGAAAAATTATGTTCTTAAGAAAACCACTTACATACCTAGCTGGGCAAATGGGCTAGATATGAACTTTGTTTTAAAATATGCTGTGCAGGTATGAGTACCCTCAGATGTGTGGTGGCAGTTTGTCACGTATCCCAGGTTAAGCAGTTGTCCATCAAGTGTGAGTACGTTTAATTTCTAGGGAGGAGTTAATGCCTAAGAGTCGTGTTGAAGACCTGCTTTGTGTTAACCTTTCTTGCAGACAGTCGTAGTGTACACATTTTACTCGTCTAACATTTCTGTTGTTATCGTTAGAGTAATAATATTAGAAGGTAAAACAATATTAGAAGGTATGCCACGTGCTGGTAGTACTATTAGAATATAATAAATGATACGCCATGTGGTGTGGTAAATTAGAGTTAATTTTTGTTTCTCCACCTTTAGTAAGACAGAATTCTCTTTTAGATAGCTTTATCTCATAAGGACAAGAAATAGAACAGATTTGAATAAAAAACTAATCTTAGGTAAATTTTTTGTGACATCTGGAACTATATTTTCAGATTTTTGTATACCATCTAGTGACTCAGACATTTTTAATTGATTTAAATGTGTCCCACACGCTATACAATACCCAAATCAGCAGTTTAAAAAGCTTAAAACCAACTGCTGAGTTATCTACAAAAGCAGAGTGCCCCAGTGCTGACTTTACTGTAATTTTATTAGTAGCTTAGTCAGTTGATGCCAGAATCTGAACCTAAACCTACCCTGGAAATAGTTTGGTTTTCAGAATCTCCCATATGATAAAATAAATGAGCTATTAAAACTAATATGGTGGGAAGAGTTAACTTGTGTCTGCTTTGTTTAAAAGTGCCCAGGAATATGATATGAACGTCAAGGTGAATGTCTCTCTGGAGTCATGTAGCAAGTCATTGATTGAACTGTAAATCCTGTAAACACAGATGGATAGTCATCTGTAGCTTAGTTTTAGAACCTCTCTAAGTTTTACAGTTGAAGTCTGGCATGTAAATTTTATTACAGTGTTGTTTTGAGGTTCAGATGACGTATAAGTGACTTCACTAGGTAGACTATAAAGTGGCATACAATGTTCTTGCCCATGTAAAATACTTCGAGTATTAATTAGTACACATATCTCTTATCCTTTAAAAAAAATTTTTTTTTTAAAGATTTTTTTTTTTTTTTTAAGATTTTTTATTTATTTATTTGACAGAGAGAGACACAGTGAGAGAGGGAACACAAGCAGGGGGAGTGGGAGAGGGAGAAGCAGGCTTCCCTGCGGAGCAGGGAGCCCGATGTGGGGCTCGATCCCAGGACCCTGGGATCATGACCTGAGCTGAAGGCAGACGCTTAACGACTGAGCCACCCAGGC